>NC_030677.2:10817810-10942810 GCF_000004195.4 Xenopus tropicalis | reverse complement strand
CACACACAGACACCCCCCCACACACACACAGACACACACAGACACCCCCCCACACACACACAGACACACACAGACACCCCCCCACACAGACACACACACAGACACCCCCCACACACACAGACACACACAGACACCCCCCCACACACACATACACACACACAGATACACACACACATATACACACAGACACACACAGACACCCCCCCCCCACACACACACACATGCAGATACACACACACACATATACACACACACAGACACCCCCCCCCACACACACACACATGCAGATGCACACACACACATATACACACACACACAGACACCCCCCCCCACACACACACACGCAGATACACACACACACACACACACAAACACAGAGACACACACACACACATACACACACAGTCATACAGCAAAATCCCTAGTTAATGTGTGAGCACACAGAGGCAGTTTGTGCAGAGGGGGAGTGGGTACCTGCTCGCTGTGTGTTTCCCTATAACCCGGGCAGTGCTGCTGTCACTGTGTCGTTACATTAATCCCACAATGCCCTGGGGATGCGGCCGGTTACACTATGATGCAGCCATGCGGGGGTTACTAATCAAATGCCACAGAGAGTGAGACCCTCCGGCTCAGCTTTGTGTTTCCAATGGGGTCTGGCGCCCTTCCCTGTGATTTATATACAGATCAGAAACCTGCCCTTTAGCTTCCCCTCATACATTGCCTTAATATCCTTATAGAGAGGCCCATGGGGGCTGCAGAATTGCCCACCTGGGGTTCAGACCCCACTTGCCCCGTCGGCGCACTCGGCCCCCATTTGGGCAAAGGGGATGCCGTAAAGTCGCCATTGTGAGTCTAAACATGATTGCAGTCTTATGGGGTCATAGGCAGCAATAGCAGCGTTACTCATTACTAATATAGATTCTAGGGTTGCACGAACCCCCGAACCCACCCCGATGGATTCGCCCGAATACCAATCCGAATCCAAAGGGCTCAAAATGGGTGTGGGCGCAGTGCGCAACAAAAATCACCCCCCCCCCTTACATTTAACCCTTCCGAATGCTAATTAGGATTTGATTCGGCCAAACCCTGCCAAACCCTGCCAAACCCTGCCTGCCAAACCCTGCCAAACCCTGCCAAACCCTGCCTGCCAAACCCTGCCAAACCCTGCCAAACCCTGCCAAACCCTGCCTGCCAAACCCTGCCAAACCCTGCCCAAACCCTGCCTGCCAAACCCTGCCAACCCTGCCAAACCCTGCCAAACCCTGCCTGCCAAACCCTGCCAAACCCTGCCTGCCAAACCCTGCCAAACCCTGCCAAACCCTGCCAGCCAAACCCTGCCTGCCAAACCCTGCCAAACCCTGCCAGCCAAACCCTGCCAGCCAAACCCTGCCAGCCAAACCCTGCCAGCCAAACCCTGCCTGCCAAACCCTGCCAACCAGCCAAACCTGCAACCCTGCCAGCCAACCTACCAAACCCTGCCAAACCCTGCCAAACCCTGCCAAACCCTGCCAGCCAAACCCTGCCAAACCCTGCCTGCCAAACCCTGCTGCCAAAACCCTGCCAAACCCTGCCAAACCTGCCAAACCCTGCCAGCCAAACCTGCCAACCCTGCCAGCCAAACCCTGCCAAACCCTGGCCAGCCAAACCCTGCCAAACCTGCCAGCCAAACCCTACCAAACCCTGCCAAACCCTGCCAAACCCTGCCAAACCCTGCCAGCCAAACCCTGCCCAAACCCTTGCCAACCCTGCCTGCCAAACCCTGCCTGCCAAACCTGCCAAACCCTGCCAAACCCTGGCCAAACCCTGCCAGCCAACCCTGCCAACCCTGCCAGCCAAACCCTGCCAAACCCTGCCCAGCCAAACCCTGCCAAACCCTGCCAAACCCTGCCTGCCAAACCCTGCCAAACCTGCCAAACCCTGCCTGCCAAACCCTGCCAAACCCTGCCTGCCAAACCTGCCTGCCAAACCCTGCCCAAACCCTGCAACCTGCCCAAAACCCTGCCAGCCAAACCCTGCCAGCCAAACCCTGCCTGCCAAACCCTGCCAGCCAAACCCTGCCTGCCAAACCCTGCCAAACCCTGCCAAACCCTGCCAAACCCTGCCTGCCAAACCCTGCCAGCCAAACCCTGCCTGCCAAACCCTGCCAAACCCTGCCAAACCCTGCCAAACCCTGCCTGCCAAACCCTGCCAAACCCTGCCAAACCCTGCCAAACCCTGCCAAACCCTGCCAAACCCTGCCAAACCCTGCCAGCCAAACCCTGCCAAACCCTGCCAAACCCTGCCAGCCAAACCCTGCCTGCCAAACCCTGCCAAACCCTGCCAGCCAAACCCTGCCAAACCCTGCCAGCCAAACCCTACCAAACCCTGCCAAACCCTGCCAAACCCTGCCAAACCCTGCCAGCCAAACCCTGCCAAACCCTGCCAAACCCTGCCTGCCAAACCCTGCCTGCCAAACCCTGCCAAACCCTGCAAACCCTGCCAGCCAAACCCTGCCAAACCCTGCCAGCCAAACCCTGCCAGCCAAACCCTGCCAAAACCCTGCCAAACCCTGCCAGCCAAACCCTGCCAAACCCTGCCAGCCAAACCCTGCCAAACCCTGCCAAACCCTGCCTGCCAAACCCTGCCAAACCCTGCCTGCCAAACCCTGCCAAACCCTGCCAAACCCTGCCAAACCCTGCCAAACCCTGCCAAACCCTGCCAAACCCTGCCAAACCCTGCCTGCCAAACCCTGCCTGCCAAACCCTGCCAAACCCTGCCTGCCAAACCCTGCCAAACCCTGCCAGCCAAACCCTGCCAGCCAAACCCTGCCTGCCAAACCCTGCCAAAACCCTGCCAGCCAAACCCTGCCAGCCAAACCCTGCCTGCCAAACCCTGCCAGCCAAACCCTGCCTGCCAAACCCTGCCAAACCTGCCAAACCCTGCCTGCCAAACCCTGCCAGCCAAACCCTGCCTGCCAAACCCTGCCTGCCAAACCCTGCCAGCCAAACCCTGCCTGCCAAACCCTGCCAAACCCTGCCAAACCCTGCCTGCCAAACCCTGCCAGCCAAACCCTGCCAAACCCTGCCAAACCCTGCCAAACCCTGCCAGCCAAACCCTGCCAAACCCTGCCAGCCAAACCCTGCCAAACCCTGCCAAACCCTGCCAAACCCTGCCTGCCAAACCCTGCCAAACCCTGCCTGCCAAACCCTGCCAAACCCTGCCAAACCCTGCCAAACCCTGCCAAACCCTGCCTGCCAAACCCTGCCAAACCCTGCCTGCCAAACCCTGCCTGCCAAACCCTGCCAAACCCTGCCTGCCAAACCCTGCCAGCCAAACCCTGCCAGCCAAACCCTGCCTGCCAAACCCTGCCAGCCAAACCCTGCCTGCCAAACCCTGCCAAACCCTGCCAAACCCTGCCTGCCAAACCCTGCCAGCCAAACCCTGCCTGCCAAACCCTGCCTGCCAAACCTGCCTGCCACGCCAAACCCTGCCTGCCAACCCTGCCTGCCAAACCCTGCCAAACCCTGCCAAACCCTGCCTGCCAAACCCTGCCAGCCAAACCCTGCCAAACCCTGCCAAACCCTGCCAGCCAAACCCTGCCAAACCCTGCCAAAATAGCCCAAATCCTGACCGAATACGGAACCGAATCCTGGATTGGGTGCATCCCTAATAGATTCTAGTCACACAATGGGTGGAAAGGTGGTTGAACGGAGGGTGTAGTTGCCTTATCATATAATTATCACTTTATACAGGTTATATAACTCCAGCCGGACATGTAATATCTCTAATATATATATATATTTTATAATACCCATATCTCAGTCATGTGACCCAACCAATCATGATTTAGAACTGATGCTACTATAACTAAAGGTGGCTATACACGCTAAGATCCGCTCACTTGGCGAGGTCACTAACGAGCTGGAGCGGACCCCGATCTGACTAATTTTCAAACCTGCCCGATTTCAGGCCAGATATCGGTCGGGCAGGCCCGTCGGTAGTGCCCATACACGGGCCGATAAGCTGCCAAATCGGTCTAAGGGACCCATATCGGCAGCTAGGATCAGCCCGTGTCCATACTTAGGCCGATGGCCTCTATGGCTATAATAGGCTCCTCCCCATAGAGCTGCTGGCTGACCCAACCCCCTTTCTCGGTAGGGGGGGAAACATATTTGTGCAACTATTGGCTTTACCAGGGGACTAGTGGCTTTACCAGGGGACTAGTGGATTTGCCAGGGGCCTAGTGGCTTTACCAGGGGACTAGTGGCTTTACCAGGGGACTAGTGGCTTTACCAGGGGACTAGTGCTTTACCAGGGGACTAGTGGATTTGCCAGGGGACTAGTGGCTTTGCCAGGGGACTAGTGGCTTTGCCAGGGGACTAGTGGCTTTACCAGGGGACTAGTGGCTTTACCAGGGGACTAGTGCTTTACCAGGGGACTAGTGGATTTGCCAGGGGACTAGTGGATTTGCCAGGGGACTAGTGACTTTACCAGGGGCTAGTGGCTTTACCAGGGGACTAGTGGCTTTACCAGGGGACTGGTGGCTTTGCCAGGGGACTGGTGGCTTTGCCAGGGGACTGGTGGCTTTACCAGGGGACTGGTGGCTTTACAAGGGGACTAGTGGATTTGCCAGGGGACTAGTGGATTTGCCAGGGGACTAGTGGCTTTGCCAGGGGACTAGTGGCTTTGCCAGGGGACTAGTGGCTTTGCCAGGGGACTAGTGGCTTTACCAGGGGACTATGTGTGGGGGCCAAGTTTGCAAGTGCATATCAAGCTACGGCATCGGGCAGATGAGCGGCCTGGACTCATGGCTCAAGGGTTGTAGCCTCCATCAAGGCACAGAAATCACCCCCAGTTTAAGGTGTGTTGCTGTGTGTGCCAGATGCATCCGTCGGGCCCGTCCCAGCCGAGGAACGGCTTAGAAAATGAAATATATCTGTGCCGCGCGCAGCTGGTCAAGTACAAATAGAGAAAATCCTTGAAAATCTAAGTACAGCTGGCAAACTGGAACTATTAAATTACTGTAGATTTAAAAAGAAAAAAAAAGCCAAAAAAAAAAAAAAGTCAGCAGAAGCGCCGACCAGGAGGTGAAAGCGGAGTCCATGGAAATGAATTTCCGCCAATAAATCCATGCAGGTACATGGGAAACGCCAGGGCGCCTGGGCCGGCCGGCACTTATTCAATTGTTATTATAGGAGGCTAAGGAGAGACAACACCTGGGGGTTCTGCCCATTGACTGGTATCAGATATATCCGACTGAGAATGCGTTGCTTGTCGTTACCCGGCTCAATTAGCTCTGACTAAAACCTGCGGTGATTGGCACCGTCACTAACGGAGCTCTCTTATCCGCACTTCTCTTCATGCTTGTGTATCAGTGATTTTATGGTGCAGATAGGGGGTATATTATTAGTGACTGCTAATATCCTTATCATTTACAGTAGGGGGTACATTATCCCTTATAATACATGAGTGATACTCAGAGTTCCCTGTATAACTCAGCCTGCAGCCTTGTGCCTTTATATGGGGGGCACAGAACCCCTCAGTGACTGCTAATATCCTTATCATTTACAGTAGGGGGTACATTATCCCTTTTAATACATGAGTGATACTCAGAGTTCCCTGTATAACTCAGCCTGCAGCCTTGTGCCTTTATATGGGCACAGAACCCCTCAGTGACTGCTAATATCCTTATCATTTACAGTAGGGGGTACATTATCCCTTATAATACATGAGTGATACTCAGAGTTCCCTGTATAACTCAGCCTGCAGCCTTGTGCCTTTATATGGGGGGCACAGAACCCCTCAGTGACTGCTAATATCCTTATCATTTACAGTAGGGGGTACATTATCCCTTATAATACATGAGTGATACTCAGAGTTCCCTGTATAACTCAGCCTGCAGCCTTGTGCCTTTATATGGGGGGCACAGAACCCCTCAGTGACTGCTAATATCCTTATCATTTACAGTAGGGGGTACATTATCCCTTATAATACATGAGTGATACTCAGAGTTCCCTGTATAACTCAGCCTGTAGCCTTGTGCCTTTATATGGGCACAGAACCCCTCAGTGACTGCTAATATCCTTATCATTTACAGTAGGGGGTACATTATCCCTTATAATACATGAGTGATACTCAGAGTTCCCTGTATAACTCAGCCTGTAGCCTTGTGCCTTTATATGGGCATAGAACCCCTCAGTGACTGCTAATATCCTTATCATTTACAGTAGGGGGTACATTATCCCTTATAATACATGGGGGTCACTGACCCCGGCAGCCAGAGACTATTGCTCTGTGAGGCTACAAATTGTTTGATTACTTATCTTTCCCTGCAGGGCCTCTGGTATTCATATTCCCATCTCTCGTTTAAACCACTGCCTGGTTGCTAAGATAAATAAGACCCTAGCAACCAGATAGCTGCTACAATAACAAATGAAGAGCTGCTGGTCAAAAAGCTAAATAGCTGATAAACCATAAAAAAATGGAGACTAATTGCAAATTGTCTCAGAATATCAATGCCTACATCATATTAAAAGCTAATTTAAAGGTCAACTGCCCCTTTAAGGCATTTTTTTGCTACAAATGATTGAGACCCAGTAGAAGGTTCTGCTGGAAATGTTCTCGCTGTCTATTTTCATATTTCGGATAATCTGGAATAATTGCGCAGGTGCATTGTGAGTCATGAATACGTATTTATGGTGCTGAATATTTTATTGGCGACTGACTGAATCTGATAATATTCCCCGAGCCTGGAATGCGAGCTCTGCTGCCCGCGGGATAGTAATAGCCTCTGAGCGGCTTCCGTAAATAGCCCGGAATGTGGCGCTCTCTCAGAGATACGGGGTAGGGTGCGGTCACGTGCCTCTGTCTCTCATCTCTACATGCCCCCACAGCCCAGCTACATACCCCTCCATCTCTACATGCCCCCACAGCCCAGCTACATACCCCTCCATCTCTACATGCCCCCACAGCCCAGCTACATACCCCTCCATCTCTACATGCCCCCACAGCCCAACTAAATACCCCTCCATCTCTACATGCCCCCACAGCCCAGCTAAATACCCCTCCATCTCTACATGCCCCCACAGCCCAGCTACATACCTTTCCATCTCTACATGCCCCCACAGCCCAGCTAAATACCCCTCCATCTCTACATGCCCCCACAACCCAGCTACATACCTTTCCATCTCTACATGCCCCCACAGCCCAGCTAAATACCCCTCCATCTCTACATGCCCCCACAGCCCAGCTAAATACCCCTCCATCTCTACATGCCCCCACAGCCCAGCTACATACCCCTCCATCTCTACATGCCCCCACAGCTCAGCTAAATACCCCTCCATCTCTACATGCCCCCACAGCCCAGCTAAATACCCCTCCATCTCTACATGCCCCCACAGCCCAGCTAAATACCCCTCCATCTCTACATGCCCCCACAGCCCAGCTAAATACCCCTCCATCTCTACATGCCCCCACAGCCCAGCTAAATACCCCTCCATCTCTACATGCCCCCACAGCCCAGCTAAATACCCCTCCATCTCTACATGCCCCACAGCCCAGCTAAATACCCCTCCATCTCTACATGCCCCCACAACCCAGCTAAATACCCCTCCATCTCTACATGCCCCCACAGCTCAGCTAAATACCCCTCCATCTCTACATGCCCCCACAGCCCAGCTAAATACCCCTTCATCTCTACATGCCCCCACAGCCCAGCTAAATACCCTTCCATCTCTACATGCCCCCACAGCCCAGCTAAATACCCCTTCATCTCTACATGCCCCCACAGCTCAGCTAAATACCCCTCCATCTCTACATGCCCCCACAGCTCAGCTACATACCCCTTCATCTCTACATGCCCCCACAGCCCAGCTAAATACCCCTCCATCTCTACATGCCCCCACAGCTCAGCTAAATACCCCTCCATCTCTACATGCCCCCACAGCTCAGCTACATACCCCTTCATCTCTACATGCCCCCACAGCCCAGCTAAATACCCCTTCATCTCTACATGCCCCCACAGCTCAGCTAAATACCCCTCCATCTCTACATGCCCCCACAGCCCAGCTAAATACCCCTCCATCTCTACATGCCCCCACAGCTCAGCTACATACCCCTTCATCTCTACATGCCCCCACAGCTCAGCTACATACCCCTTCATCTCTACATGCCCCCACAGCTCAGCTACATACCCCTCCATCTCTACATGCCCCCACAGCTCAGCTACATACCCCTCCATCTCTACATGCCCCCACAGCTCAGCTACATACCCCTTCATCTCTACATGCCCCACAGCCCAACTAAATACCCCTCCATCTCTACATGCCCCCACAGCTCAGCTACATACCCCTCCATCTCTACATGCCCCCACAGCTCAGCTACATACCCCTTCATCTCTACATGCCCCCACAGCTCAGCTAAATACCCCTCCATCTCTACATGCCCCCACAGCCCAGCTACATACCCCTTCATACAGAGGTTACATTATACTAAACAAGCTAAGGATGAAGTTCTCCAGCTTATGCTTAATATTTAGCTTCACTGTATCTGCCCAATGCATTGATACCGTAACCCAGGATCCCAGGGGAATATGACGCCTACTCTGTAGAACACCATTTTCCATGTTATTTTTCCCCTGCCTGTCATTTTCCGGTGCCTACAAGAACAGAGGACTCCCTTTGATTCAATATATTCAGTGCATCCTACATCATTTCTGTCAATTGCAAACATTAAGAATGTAATTATTAAAATTCCATATCTATGAATCACTCCGGCTCTTACCAAAGGCGCATTAGGGCTGATAATTAAAGGGCAACTCTACTTGTTCTTTTTTTTTTTTTTCTTTCTAATTTAATCTCAAAAAGTGAGGGATTCAATACCTACAAAAACCCACTTTAGTTTGTGCCACCCATGTCAATTAAGAAATTCAAGTAATTTTAGTCCTATGCCAAGGTCTTTCCTTCTATAATACACAGAGGGTGAGAGACTCCATGTACTCCATGCCCTTAGGAAAGAACAATTGAAACAATGGGGATAATTCAAGCTATGGTGAGGAGATTTAAAGGGAAACTACACCCCCAGAATGAATACGTAACCAACAGACAGTTTATATTATGTTAAGTGACCTATTAAAGAATCTCCCCAAACTGGAATATATATATCAGTAAATATTGCCCTTTTACATCCTTTCCCTTGAGCCGCCATTTAGTGATGGGCTGTGTGCCCCCTCAGAGATCAGCTGACAGGAAGTGATGCAGCTCTAACTGTAACAGGAAGTGGTTGTTCACCTTTAAATGAACGTTTAGTATAATGTAGAAAGCGCTACTGAGTGCAACTGATCTTCATTTTGAATTATTTGCAGTTTTTTAACTCCTTTTGGTCAGCAGCTCTCCAGTTTGGAATTTCAGCAGCTATCTGGTTACTAGGATGCAATGTCACCTAGCAACCAGGCAGTGGTTTGAAAGAGAGACAGGAATATAAATACAGCAGAAGTCTAAACAGAAAGATAAGTAATAAAAAGTAACAATAACAATAAAATTGTAGTTTTTTTGGTTGCCGGGGTCAGTGACCCCCCATTTAAAAGATAGGAAGAGTAAAAAAAAAAAGGCGAATAATGAAAAAACCATAACAAAAATCAATAAAGGCCTGAAAGAACATCATGTCCGTCAGTGCTCTCCAGCAGTTATGGGTGTGGCCAACTTGCACGTCAACTATCTAGATAAAGATTGCTCCATCTGTATGTATTGTATATGGGTATGGACTCACAGGGTCGGACTGGGGGGTGCAGGGCCCACTGGGGCTCCCGCCGCAGGGGCTCTGCAGGAGCCCCCTAACCCCCCCACAGGGGCCCCCACTGAGCCTCCATAACCCCCCACCCAACGTCCTCCCCTGAGAGCTTAACTCATCATGGGAGGAACGGTTGGCCGGGGAAGCTCCGGCAAGGGTCGGGTCTAGGCCACCGGGGCCCAATAGGTCCGGTCCTAGTGGACCTGTATCTCATTCTGGCTGGACATCTTGCATCTCAGTCAAATGGGAATATAATATAAGCGCCTGCGCTGCCTGCTCAGCAGTAAATCCTTCATTCCCTACCGCCGGGCCAATGCTTCAGGCGGCTCCGTAGCGAGAATTCTGGCAGCCACGTGGGCAGGGATTTTATTTCCCTTCATGGGCACCGCCAACTTACTTTCCCATCTCAAAGGTTTCGTCCTTGATTTCAGGAAGCAAAGAACCATGAAAAAGCTTTTGAAGAGAAAGAGAATGTTTGAAAAAAAAAGGGTAAAATGCAGAAATGCTATAGAGACTATAATAATATATCTGTATATACAGCAAGGGGTGGGGATGGGGTTGGGATCTTAGTTGGGATCAAGTACAGGTACTGTTTTATTATTACAGAGAAAAGGGAATCATTTAACCATTAAATAAACCCAATAGGGCTGTTCTGCCCCCAATAAGGGGTAATTATATCTTAGTTGGGATCAAGTACAGGTACTGTTTTATTATTACAGAGAAAAGGGAATCATTTAACCATGAAATAAACCCAATAGGGCTGTTCTGCCCCAATAAGGGGTAATTATATCTTAGTTGGGATCAAGTACAGGTACTGTTTTATTATTACAGAGAAAAGGGAATCATTTAACCATGAAATAAACCCAATAGGGCTGTTCTGCCCCAATAAGGGGTAATTATATCTTAGTTGGGATCAAGTACAGGTACTGTTTTATTATTACAGAGAAAAGGGAATCATTTAACCATGAAATAAACCCAATAGGGCTGTTCTGCCCCAATAAGGGGTAATTATATCTTAGTTGGGATCAAGTACAGGTACTGTTTTATTATTACAGAGAAAAGGGAATCATTTAACCATGAAATAAACCCAATAGGGCTGTTCTGCCCCAATAAGGGGTAATTATATATTAGTTGGGATCAAGTACAGGTACTGTTTTATTATTACAGAGAAAAGGGAATCATTTAACCATTAAATAAACCCAATAGGGCTGTTCTGCCCCCAATAAGGGGTAATTATATCTTAGTTGGGATCAAGTACAGGTACTGTTTTATTATTACAGAGAAAAGGGAATCATTTAACCATTAAATAAACCCAATAGGGCTGTTCTGCCCCCAATAAGGGGTAATTATATCTTAGTTGGGATCAAGTACAGGTACTGTTTTATTATTACAGAGAAAAGGGAATCATTTAACCATGAAATAAACCCAATAGGGCTGTTCTGCCCCAATAAGGGGTAATTATATCTTAGTTGGGATCAAGTACAGGTACTGTTTTATTATTACAGAGAAAAGGGAATCATTTAACCATTAAATAAACCCAATAGGGCTGTTCTGCCCCCAATAAGGGGTAATTATATCTTAGTTGGGATCAAGTACAGGTACTGTTTTATTATTACAGAGAAAAGGGAATCATTTAACCATTAAATAAACCCAATAGGGCTGTTCTGCCCCCAATAAGGGGTAATTATATCTTAGTTGGGATCAAGTACAGGTACTGTTTTATTATTACAGAGAAAAGGGAATCATTTAACCATGAAATAAACCCAATAGGGCTGTTCTGCCCCCAATAAGGGGTAATTATATCTTAGTTGGGATCAAGTACAGGTACTGTTTTATTATTACAGAGAAAAGGGAATCATTTAACCATGAAATAAACCCAATAGGGCTGTTCTGCCCCAATAAGGGGTAATTATATCTTAGTTGGGATCAAGTACAGGTACTGTTTTATTATTACAGAGAAAAGGGAATCATTTAACCATGAAATAAACCCAATAGGGCTGTTCTGCCCCCAATAAGGGGTAATTATATCTTAGTTGGGATCAAGTACAGGTACTGTTTTATTATTACAGAGAAAAAGGAAATCACTTTTAAAAATTAGAATTATTTGATTATAATGGTGTCTATGGGAGATGGCCTTTCTGTAATTCCGAACTTTCTGGATAATGGGTTTCCGGATAAGGGATCCTATACCTGTAGGTGCAGTGGTGGGTATAAAATAAATCCTATTATGTTTATTATAATGCTCTGGCATCTCTATATGTCCCTCTATACTTGCTCCATAAATGGACATATAGCTGCCAATTACTGTCATATATGGAACTTAACACGAGGGGCCCTTGAATCACCACCCTCCGTGGTAAGTCCAACACCCCTTGTACATGTTACACCCATTATCAATATATACAGGGCACTAAGACATTCTGTGCATTGAGATTTACTGGTGAGCACAACTTTATCTTGTTTGTTATAGTTTATACAGGAGCAGGGAACAGCCCCATGTTATAGCTTCCACCCTTCCCAGCTGCAGTCAAGTGATCCCAATGGGCCAATAAAAGGGCAACTGTTTGGGGGTTTTAACCTTGAAAGCAAGTAAGTTGCAGGTAAAACTCAGTCCCTTGGTTAAATGAATAAGGAAGCAGTAGAATTCAATGGTAATATTTTATCCATAATGTTGGAACGGAACATCTCGTTGGGTCTAAAAAAATACATGGGATTTAGCCATTTGCTTTATATTATATATAGTGATGGGGAGAGATCGGAGGGAAAGAGACAGTTAAGGCAAAAGAAGGGAGAGTGAGAGACAGACAGAGAGATATTGTGTGTATAAAATACATTGCGCTGTTTGCCAATCAGTTTGCTCGGCGGAGCATAATATCATATTCCGTTCCCGGCACGGGAAACCTTTGGGGAGAAGCGTAATACAGTCAGTACGTACGGCGCCTGTTATTATTACTGCCCGGCTCTCACAATCAGCTCCATTGCACTGAATGGGAGGAAGAACGCTTTAATCATGGGGTGAATGCGGGTTTTTATAGGGTGTCTTGTTTGGCGCCAAAGGTTCCATTAACTCTTACATAGCAGAATAATTTGTTCATTCATCTATATGTACCAACAAGGCCAATCTCAGGCAGAAGGAGCATTGAGCCCCAGTAACTCCCCAACCAAAGTGCCCCCCCACCAAAGTGCCCAACCTATAGAGTGTATAAATCCCTATTGCCTCTCTGCCGACTGTACTGTGCTTTCCGGTTGGGCAAGTGAGAGCAGAGGCGGCGGTTGCGTGGATCTCAGGAATACGTTAGTGCCATCTGTGCCAGGGCTGAAGGGGCAGGGATTCCGGCACAGAGGGGCCCGACCTTCCCGCATAATCAGCCGGTTACTATGGGGCCATAAATAACCGAGGGACACAAAGGGGAGGAGTCTGGGCATTTGTCTCATTAGAAATGTCAATAATGTGTTTGTAGGATCAGCAAATTCACTCAGAACAAACCCCCCAGCAGGAAAATGTATAATTAATATCAGCCCCCCCCCCCCCCCCGCCACATATCCCTATAATCAGATACACACACACACCTACATGTACCACCCTACATACCCCCACCTACCAGCATACACACTCACACCCACACTCACACCCACACTCACACCCACACTCACATCCACACTCACACCCACACTCACACCCACACTCACACCCACACTCACACTCACACCCACACTCACACCCACACTCACACCCACACTCACACCCACACTCACATCCACACCCATACTCACACCCACACTCACACCCACACCCACACCCACACTCACATCCACACCCACACCCACATCCACACCACTCACACCCACACCACATCCCACACCCACACTCACACCCACACACTCCACACTCACACCCACACCCACACTCCACCCACACTCACACACACACCACACACTCACATCCACACTCACACACACTCACACCCACACTCACACCACACTCACACCACACCCACCTCACACCCACACCAACACATCCACACTCCACACCCACACTCACATCCACACTCACACCCACACACACCACACTCACACACACTCCACACTCACACTCACACCCACACTCACACACACCCACACCACACTCCACACTCACACTCACACATCACACCCACACTCACACTCACCCACACTCACACTGGGACTCACACCCACACTCACACCCACACTCACACACAAACCCACACCCACACTCACACCCACACTCACACCCATACTCACATCCACACACACTCACACCCACACCCACACTTGGACACACATCCCAGGCCACCCCACATAGCCCCCCCAGGCCAGCATACACACTCACACCCACACTCACACCCACACTCACACCAACACTCACACCCACACTTGGACACACATCCCAGGCCACCTGTGTGCGGAAGGGATCAAAATTCATATAGACAGAGATGAGAGCCCCTCTGCCCTCCCCCATTATCAATATATATAGGGCATTAACCCATTCTGTGCATTAAGCTGCTAAGCAATGCCCTCCCCTTTGATGCCCTATATATATTGCTAATGGGGGGAGTGCAGAGGGGCCCTTGTTGCTGTCTGTGGAAGGGAGCAGACTAGCTGATGGGTCAATGCAGGTTAGAAGCCATCATTATAGACGATACCCTATGGCCATTCCCACAGCAACAGTACCACTTAGAGCCACCATATCCCACTGTTTTCAGTCCTGCTGTGTATTAGGCACAAAATTACAATTTTATACCAATGTTCCCTTTGGAAAAAAGGGAATAGCACAGAAGGTGCAAATAGGCCCACCCAGGCTCAACCTACCCCATTTTTTTTTATTCTAAACCAGGAGAAGTGGGTGTCCAATCAGATTCAAGCTTTGGTTATAGCCCCAGTACCAGCCAAGCAACCATCAATAAGTTGATTTTATATGTTAATAAGTATTTGGCAAAAGGAATATTGTTGCCTTGCAGTGCTGGGATCATTGGTTTGATTCCAACCAGGGCACTATCTGCAGATGTTGGAATGTTCCCCCCATGTCCTTGGGAGTTTCCTCCAGTTCCTTCTGTTTCTTTCCACATTACAAATACATACAGACAAGTTCATTGGCTTCTGACTAAATTGGCCATAGTGTGTGTGAATGTGATAGGACCTTAGACTGTAAGCTCCATAGGAACAGGGACTGATGGGAATGGGATAGGGGCCTTAGATTGTAAGCTCATTGGGGCAGGGACTGATGGGAATGGGATAGGGCCCTTAGATTGTAAGCTCACTGGGGCAGGGGCTGATGGGAATGTGATACGGACCTTAGATTGTAAGCTCACTGGGGCAGGGACTGATGGGAATGGGATAGGGACCTTAGATTGTAAGCTCACTGGGGCAGGGGCTGATGGGAATGGGATAGGGACCTTAGATTGTAAGCTCACTGGGGCAGGGGCTGATGGGAATGTGATAGGGACCTTAGATTGTAAGCTCACTGGGGCAGGGGCTGATGGGAATGTGATAGGGACCTTAGATTGTAAGCTCCACTGGGGCAGGGGCTGATGGGAATGGGATAGGGACCTTAGATTGTAAGCTCACTGGGGCAGGGGCTGATGGGAATGGGATAGGGACCTTAGATTGTAAGCTCACTGGGGCAGGGGCTGATGGGAATGTGATAGGGACTTTAGATTGTAAGCTCACTGGGGCAGGGGCTGATGGGAATGGGATAGGGCCCTTAGATTGTAAGCTCACTGGGGCAGGGGCTGATGGGAATGGGATAGGGACCCCTAGATTGTAAGCTCACTGGGGCAGGGACTGATGGGAATGGGATAGGGACCTTAGATTGTAAGCTCACTGGGGCAGGGACTGATGGGAATGGGATAGGGACCTTAGATTGTAAGCTCACTGGGGCAGGGACTGATGGGAATGGGATAGGGACCTTAGATTGTAAGCTCCATAGGAACAGGGACTGATGGGAATGTGATAGGGACCTTAGATTGTAAGCTCCATAGGAACAGGGACTGATGGGAATAATGACTGACTGCTCTTCCCTTCTAAAAAGTACAAACAATTCCTTTTCTTCTGGATTACTGCCGTCGTTTGCTTCATGTGATTATTAAACCAATTAAGTCGAACTACAAAAGCATGCAAATTGCCATCTTATTGGACTGGGGGTAGGCAGTCGGGGAGGGGGCAGAATAGAGAATAAAGCCAGAAGAATCGTATAATCAGCCGATCCGGAGGCAGAGCCGGAGCACAAAGCAAGGTGCATGCTGTTTGCGAGCCTTCGGGTGCCGCAGGAATTTACAAGGAAAGGTTATTTAAAGCCCTTTGTTTCGGCGCTTACGCATGGTGGGTCCCACACACAAGGCAATCAGTCTGCAGAGAAAAGGGGAAAAAATCTGCCTTTGTTCTCTATACTGGGCCCAGTGAGTTGGAATCCGACATGTCAGTGCCAAGTATCCGTCTCCCAATCAGGCGAGTTGGTGTCTTACAGGGAAACGGCTGTGGCACTTTAACTCTCCGGCCTGGCGTGGGGGGGCTGTATATACAATAGGGGCTTCCCTGCCTCTGTCCCATACAGAGATCTGGCACCCCAAATCCCCCCCTAACTGGCCTTCAGGCTGGGCCCCCTTAGCCCATAACAAGGTTACAGATATATAGAAACATTGGGGTAACAGTCACCCCGCTATAGTTCCAGGGGTACCCAGGGCACAAATAAGCACTCACCCCAAATCCCCCCCTAACTGGCCTTCAGGCTGGGCCCCCTTAGCCCATAACAAGTTTACAGATATATAGAAACATTGGGGTAACAGTCACCCTGCTATAGTTCCAGGGGTACCCAGGGCACAAATAAGCCCTCACCCCAAATCCCCCCCTAACTGGCCTTCAGGCTGGGCCCCCTTAGCCCATAACAAGGTTACAGATATATAGAAACATTGGGGTAACAGTCACCCCGCTATAGTTCCAGGGGTACCCAGGGCACAAATAAGCACTCACCCCAAATCCCCCCCCTAACTGGCCTTCAGGCTGGGCCCCCTTAGCCCATAACAAGTTTACAGATATATAGAAACATTGGGTAACAGTCACCCTGCTATAGTTCCAGGGGTACCCAGGGCACAAATAAGCCCTCACCCCAAATCCCCCCCTAACTGGCCTTCAGGCTGGGCCCCCTTAGCCCATAACAAGGTTACAGATATATAGAAACATTGGGGTAACAGTCACCCCGCTATAGTTCCAGGGGTACCCAGGGCACAAATAAGCACCCCAAATCCCCCCCTAACTGGCCTTCAGGCTGGGCCCCCTTAGCCCATAACAAGGTTACAGATATATAGAAACATTGGGGTCACAGTCACCCTGCTATAGTTCCAGGGGTACCCAGGGCACAAATAAGCACTCACCCCAAATCCCCCCCTAACTGGCCTTCAGGCTGGGCCCCCTTAGCCCATAACAAGGTTACAGATATATAGAAACATTGGGGTAACAGTCACCCTGCTATAGTTCCAGGGGTACCCAGGGCACAAATAAGCACTTACCCCAAATCCCCCCCTAACTGGCCTTCAGGCTGGGCCCCCTTAGCCCATAACAAGGTTACAGATATATAGAAACATTGGGGTAACAGTCACCCTGCTATAGTTCCAGGGGTACCCAGGGCACAAATAAGCACTCACCCCAAATCCCCCCCTAACTGGCCTTCAGGCTGGGCCCCCTTAGCCCATAACAAGGTTACAGATATATAGAAACATTGGGGTAACAGTCACCCCGCTATAGTTCCAGGGGTACCCAGGGCACAAATAAGCACTCACCCCAAATCCCCCCCTAACTGGCCTTCAGGCTGGGCTCCCTTAGCCCATAACAAGGTTACAGATATATAGAAACATTGGGGTCACAGTCACCCCGCTATAGTTCCAGGGGTACCCAGGGCACAAATAAGCACTCACCCCAAATCCCCCCCTAACTGGCCTTCAGGCTGGGCCCCCTTAGCCCATAACAAGGTTACAGATATATAGAAACATTGGGGTAACAGTCACCCTGCTATAGTTCCAGGGGTACCCAGGGCACAAATAAGCACTTACCCCAAATCCCCCCCTAACTGGCCTTCAGGCTGGGCCCCCTTAGCCCATAACAAGGTTACAGATATATAGAAACATTGGGGTCACAGTCACCCTGCTATAGTTCCAGGGGTACCCAGGGCACAAATAAGCACTCACCCCAAATCCCCCCCTAACTGGCCTTCAGGCTGGGCCCCCTTAGCCCATAACAAGTCCGACTCCTCGGATGACACTTTCCCCACGTTGGACATAAAACCACCGCACAAAGGAATAAAAGGGTCACATGATGGTCACGCCATTGAAAGGGCCAGACCTTGGCCTCTGCTCGGAATCTGAGAGCCCCCAACACTCTAAATACTGTGATTGAATGCAGAGTCAAGGTCAGGGGGGGAATAAAGCCTTTCTGTGAGTAGGGGGGGGGTCTCCTCCCTTTAGCTTTCTATTGAACTTACGGGAACAGCTCCCTGTGTGCTCGAAATGTTTCTTTGCACTTATATAAATATATAATAATATGAGGGGGAGCTGCCATACTGATTGAGCCATTATAATACTGTACTGTCTAAGGGAAACACTATGGCACCTCCTACCCATATGTATAAATACAAATATACAGAGAAGGAATGTTCTGGGCACACAATAAGCTGTACCCCCATACTGTACTGTCTAAGGGAAACACTATGGCACCCCCTACCCATATGTATAAATACAAATATACAGAGAAGGAATGTTCTGGGCACACAATAAGCTGTACCCCCATACTGTACTGTCTAAGGGAAACACTATGGCACCTCCTACCCATATGTATAAATACAAATATACAGAGAAGGAATGTTCTGGGCACACAATAAGCTGTACCCCCATACTGTACTGTCTAAGGGAAACACTATAGCACCTCCTACCCATATGTATAAATACAAATATACAGAGAAGGAATGTTCTGGGCACACAATAAGCTGTACCCCCATACTGTACTGTCTAAGGGAAACACTATGGCACCTCCTGCCCATATGTATAAATACAAATATACAGTGAAGGAATGTTCTGGGCACACAATAAGCTGTACCCCCATACTGTACTGTCTAAGGGAAACACTATGGCACCCCCTACCCATATGTATAAATACAAATATACAGAGAAGGAATGTTCTGGGCACACAATAAGCTGTACCCCCATACTGTAATGTCTAAGGGAATCACTATGGCACCTCCTACCCATATGTATAAATACAAATATACAGAGAAGGAATGTTCTGGGCTACAATTGGATGGAGTGAATAGAAATTCCTGGGCGCTAAGTTATTGGTTAGTCAGTGTGACAGCCTATCAGACTGCTCCTCAGAGATGATGGTTCCACCTTTACATGAATAAAACTGACCCCATTATGGAGAAGCTGGGCCGTCTAAGTGGGGAAAGAAGAGGTAGGGGAGGAGGGAAGGGATGGAAGGAAAGAAAGGGATGGCACAGGATAGGGCACAGGATAATTCTTCAGACTTGAAAGCAAGCAATTACCATTCTATGGGGGGGGGGGTACAAATATGCCAGTTATTATGCAGGGCCCTCATTGGAGATTTCCCGGCCCGCAGAGACAGAAGAGCCAATCTCATCTGAGAGAAAGAATAGAATTAATATGGTGCTGATTAACCACTTAGCAAATCGCTGGCTGCACCTGCCATAGAACAAAAGGTGATCCGGCTTCAAGGGGAAGTAAACCCAACCACAACATGTTTCCTGATTAAACAAAATACAATACTGAGCAACTTTCCAACATATATTGCACATATTCACTATCTTTGAACTTATTTATAAACGTCATTGCTACTGACAGTATAGCTTTAGATAACATTTTATTTGGGGGGGGGAGATTGTATCCCCAAGTTGGTGACTAACTCAGGACTGCATTTGGGCCGGTGTGAGTGCTCATATTGCCATTAGTGATGAGCGAATCTGTTCCGTTTCGCTTCGCCAAAAAATTTGCGAATCTTTCAAAAGATCCGCGAAACGGCGAAAAATTTGCAAAACTGAGAAAATGTTGTGTGTGAATAAAAATTGTCACCCGCGACTATTCTTTTGTCGCCCACGGTTACTATTTCTTTGCACGGCTATTATTTTGTCGCCTGCAGCTATTATTTTGTCGCCCATGCCTATTATTTCGTCGCACGGCTATTCTTTTGTCGCCTGCAGCTATTATTTTGTCGCACGGCTATTCTTTTGTCGCCCGCAGCTATTATTTAGTTGCGCGGCTATTCTTTTGTCGCCCGTGGCTATTATTTGTTGCACGGCTATTCTTTTGTCGCCCGTGGCTATTATTTCGTTGCGCGGCTATTCATAGTTGCGTGGCTATTCTTTTGTCGCCCGTGGCTATTATTTCGTTGCGCGACTATTCTTTTGTCGCCCATGGCTAATATTTAGTTGTGCGGCTATTCTTTTGTCGCCCGTGGCTAATATTTAGTTGCGCGGCTATTCTTTTGTCGCCCGTGGCTATTATTTTGTTGCACGGCTATTCTTTTGTCGCCCGTGGCTATTATTTCGTTGCACGGCTATTCTTTTGTCGCCCGTGGCTATTATTTTGTTGCGCGGCTATTCTTTTGTCGCCCATGGCTATTATTTCGTTGCGCGGCTATTCTTTTGTCGCCCATGGCTAATATTTAGTTGCACGGCTATTCTTTTGTCGCCCGTGGCTATTATTTCGTTGCGCGGCTATTCTTTTGTCGCCCGTGGCTAATATTTAGTTGTGCGGCTATTCTTTTGTCGCCCGTGGCTAATATTTAGTCGCGCGGCTATTCTTTTGTCGCCCGTGGCTATTATTTCGTTGCGCGGCTATTCTTTTGTCGCCCATGGCTAATATTTAGTTGCACGGCTATTCTTTTGTCGCCCGTGGCTATTATTTCGTTGCGCGGCTATTCTTTTGTCGCCCGTGGCTAATATTTAGTTGTGCGGCTATTCTTTTGTCGCCCGTGGCTAATATTTAGTCGCGCGGCTATTCTTTTGTCGCCCGTGGCTATTATTTCGTTGCGCGGCTATTCTTTTGTCGCCCGTGGCTATTATTTTGTCGCACGGCTATTCTTTTGTCGCCCGTGGCTATTATTTAGTTGCGCGGCTATTCTTTTGTCGCCCGTGGCTATTATTTTGTTGCACGGCTATTCTTTTGACACCCGTGACTATTCTTTTTTGACAATTTTTCCACTGCAAATTTTTTCATTGTGGGTGCCCATACAGTACATGGGCCTATAAGTATGGCCCCCTTGAGTTGGTTTTATCATCAGCATAGCAAGAGCTTCTTGAGTGTAAGCTCGACCAATGAAATCCCTTACTCAGCTCAATGTATCTACAGCAACTATCTAATGTAACTGACGCCCCTCAGTTTTTCTTTTTTTTATTTCAGTACCATCTTAAGGGCTTTATTTATCAATTTTTGAATTTGTGAATTTGATTTTGTTTTTCCAAATCGATTAAACTCGCCTATGGAATGTTTGCTTATTTACTAAAGTGCTAAACTCACGCAATTAAAAAAAAAAACTCAAATACTTGAACTTTCAAGTTTTAAACTCGAACTAAACTCATAAACTCAAATTGACAATATGCCCTGACTTTGCCTGGCTGACTGTTAAAGAATGCTGGGAATTGTAGTCCAGCAGCGGTTGCCTAGGCTACCTGCCCAACTTTTTTAGATGCTCTTTTTTTTATTTTAAATCCCCGATCTGAGCGCTGCTGTCACGGCACGGGAGAAAGGGGGTGGAAATTAAAAGTGGGAACATATTTGCCTCTGTAACAATGAACTGAAGAGAGTGCTCGAGTGCATTCCTTCCAGATACATCTACATGACACTTCCTATTAGGGATTGAAATGAGACTCCATTGGGATTGAAATGAGTCTCCGATAGCCCACTGATAGCATTGTGTAGCCTGGAAACTTGTCTCTTGTCTCTTGTCATTTGGATCCCTTTGCTCTTAATAACATCAGCCTTCCCCTTTAATCTGACGGCCAGGCCGGCTTCTCAGCCAGGCTAAAGGTGGCCATACATGTAACGATCCGTTCACCAAACGAGCAGATCTTCTCCCTGATATCCCCACCTACGGGTGGGCGATATCGGGGGAATTTAGGCTAATTCTGTCATTTGGCCCTGGGGCCAGAACTATGAATCTGACTGATTCTTGGGTAGATATTAATCAGGCAGGCCCCATACATGGGCCAATAAGCTGCTTAACTGCAGGGGGAGTGAATGTGGTGGATCTTTGGGGGAAAAGGGGTCCCAGCAAAAACTGGCAGGGGGTTGCACGGTGACTGGCCTAGCAATGGGGTTATTGGGGCCTAAAAACTTATAAGGGACCTACACCACTGAAGTTACACCTCTCCCTCATCTGGAGGGACAAGTGCAGCGTTGGCTGATGGGGTATCGGGAAAAAAACGAGTGGGCCCAGTGGCCCAGATCCAATCCCCCCAGGTCTGCTCCAATCTCCCTCCCCCAACGCGCCGTAAGTAAGTTTAATTTAGGAGCACTCTGGGGTTGGAGGGTGATGGGGGCTTCTGCGGGGGGGAGGGGTATGAAGGCGGCAGGGGCCCCAGAGGCAGAAGCCTCGGTGGGACCTGAACCCCCCCTAGTCCAACCCTGGACCAGTGGGCAGCTTATATAGGTTTGTGTATTGTAACCATAAAGCACGATTTAACTGCTGCTTTGTGTGAGACTAGGGATGCACTGAATCCAGGATTCAGCTTGGGATTGGCCAAGATTGTCTTTAACCCTTCAGATTCAGATTTGGTTCAGTATTTGGCTGAACTTTTTGCAAAGGATTCAGGGTTCGGCCGGAATCCTAAATTAGTGTATTTTAGTAGTTAGTAATATTAGTAATATTAGTTATGTTTTCAGGTACAAAAGCACATTTTATGATGATGATGATTATTATATTAAGGTACCCATCATGCAATGTTCTTTCCCTTCAGACCTGGGATTGGTTGCTGTCTCTCTCCCTTCAGCACGTTGCGGTTTGGCAATTCTGCAGGCACAGACTGTCCGCCGGAGATATTTCTCTTTATTATTCTCCGTTCCTTCTCAGCCTCTCCAGCAGTGCAAGTGTAAAATTAGAACCTAAATTAAAGTCAAGATGTCACCGAGACTGAGGTTTTAATGAAATCATTCAAAACGTGTTTTCTGTCGCATTGTATGGGAAAAAAAATGTGCCGGAGAGGGAAAGCAAGAGGTTGGCGGCTGTCTAAATGACTTTCCATATTGCACGGTATCTGAATTGTCCTCGTATTAATCAACAACACCCAGGATTCATTGGGAATGGCGCCTCCTTACTTATTGTTTTGCACCTATCAGACACGGCACAGAGAAACCAGCTGATACAATGCTTGGATGGGGCAATATATTATATTATATATTGTATTCATGTGAGCCAGACTCGTACTTCAACATCAAAGCCAACAATTTTTGATCAGCGCCTTCCAATGGCCACGTCCATCCTGATAATCCAGTATATTTGACATCGACAGCACCACAAGGTAATATCTCCTTGAAAGCCTTTATTGAAGAAATGGTTCTGATCCAACGTTTCGGTCTTTTATCAAGACTGTGTTGGTCTGAAGAAGGTGTTGGTCTGAAACATTACTGGTGCCCAAGTTCTTCAATAAAGGCTTTCAAGGAGATACAACCTCGGTGGTGCTGTCTATTTCAAGGGTAAACATCAAAGCCAAACACTTTAAAATCAGTTAAGGAATGTCCCACTATGGTTCAGTTACTGGATCGGTGCTACATTAAGATACAGGTGGCCCAATATGGTGTAACAAGGCAAATCCAGCTCTTCCACTGCCGTGATTGGTGCTCACTACAGCATCCCAGTGTCCTGGTACAAGACCATAAGGATTATATGGCCCAAACCTCCTTTTGTAGGGCTTATATAATGGGGTGTAACACAAAGCAGAAGGCTGCTATGATTGGCTGTTCAAAATGACCAAACATAACCGATTAATCAAAATGCAGTGTTTTTCCGCCTAGCAATAGAAATAACCAACTTTGACACTGGATAAGATAATGTTATATATCTATATCTATACTTATGGCGATTAAGTATAGATACTTGTGTCAAATTAATGGCGTTGTGGATATGCTGTCTATATCCTCTTCTGGGCAACTCCAGAGCTACCGCCACCATGAATGAGGTGGTAATTCCAACATTCTCAGGGCTTTCATCAGTTGGCGCATTGGGGGCAAGCCAATCATACTTTGGCACACACACCAACACCCATGTTACTTTAACATGATTGGTGTGTTGGGCTCCAACTGTGGGTAAAAAGTATCATGTAGGGCGGGTATCCTCAACCAGTAGCTCGTGAGTAACATGTTGCTCACCACCCCCTTTGATTTTGCTTCCACTGGTCTCAAAGTAGGTGCCATTTTGTAATTTATGGCTTGGAGGTTTTTAAGACACATAGACACAGCTTCACTCCAAGCAGAGCCTTCTCCAGGCCAGAAGTCCCCATGGGGCTACCAAATAGCCTTAATTTGGCATCCCAAAAGAAAATGTTTCATGCTCGTGTGGCTCACCAACACCGAGTAAAAAAAGGTTGGGGATCCCTGATGTAGGGGGTCCAGCTTTGGTGCCAAACCTATATGGTCCTTCATCAATATGTGGTTTGTTCCTCAACATGGTCATTGGTTTATATTGACGATTCCTCCAGGGCAGGAGATCTCTATTGCTAAGATCGGAAGCAAGGCATGGTTTTTATCTTGTCACCCATCCTTTTTTTTCTCGAATGAAATGCACAGTAAGAGAGCCGTGTGCCGTTCCAAGGATATCAGAACTGGCCGGCTGATGAGACAGCGTGGGCTGATTTTAGTTTGAATTAAATCCATAGAGGCGGCAATCAGGCAGCGGTGAGACTGTATTATTATCCACCTGACCAGCTGGGCTGGAGACCATCTCCGGCCAGTTTTGTTTATTGCTAATAGGAAAAAAATGAAGAAGAAATGAGTGAGGAGCAAAATATGAGCTTTGGGAGCCTCTCTGACTTGCTTTTGGTGCTTGGCCTTGAATTACTCTATAGAGCGGGAGGCCATGCCTTCCCACAGGATTTGAGCAATCTTCAAACAGAACTGTGATCTAAAGGAATCCAAAAAAAAAAAAAGGTTTCTGGCAGTGTTTTGAGTGCTTTGGCGCTCTCAGGAAGAACATTGGTGATCATAACCCCCTTCCTTGCCTGCAGCCCTTTTGCATTGATTTGAATAGTAAATAACCTGGCTCTGCCTGGTGGGGGAGTCTCCGAAACAGTGGCGTAGCGTGGGCTTTCGTCGCCTGGGGCCGACCAGAAATTTGCCGCCCCTTTATTTAGTTATTCTTAAAAAAAATAGACAAAATAAAAAAAGCAGCATTAAATTTTTTTATTGATTAAAAATTTACTTTTCGTAAATTACTTTTCATACACAGAGCCCCAATTGCCCCATACACAGTGCCCCCAATAGGAAGTGCCCCCATACACAATACCCCACAAAGACCTGGCCCCCCCATGGAAAGTGCCCCAATTTCCCCATAGACAGTAGCCCCCACACAGTGCCCCCAATTTCCCCATAGTACATACCCCCAACAGACCATCGGCGGCGGCTCCTTCTCTCTTACAGGCAACAGGCGCTTCTATAAGGTGACGTCATACGCACGGGCGCAACCTTATAAAAGCGCCTGTTGCCGCGCCATAAGAGAGAAGGAACCGCCGCCGATGGTCTGTTGGGGGTACGTTGATGGGGATGGGATTGTTGGGTCTATTGGGGTTTCTTTCTATGGGGGGGGGGTACTTGCTGTGGGTAAATTGGGTGCACTTCCGGATTCGGTTCGGCTCAGAGCACGGATTCGGCCGAATACCTTGAAAAAAGGCTGGTTTCGGCCCGAATCCCGAACCCAATCCTAAAATATACCTATATTTTTTTAAATTTAAATATCATGGTGATTGCCGCCGCCCCTTCTGATACGCCGCCCGGGGCCATGGCCCCCTCGGCACCCCCCTCGCTACGCCACTGCTCCGAAATCCATTTCTATTCAGCCATGCAGTTTGAATTTAAATCACTGGAGTAATTTGATGACTAAGGGCAACTCTGCAGGCTCCAACTGGTCATTGTAACCCACATTAATGCCCTTGGTGTTTAAAGGAACAGTAACACCAAAAAATGAAAGTGTATAAAAGTAACTAAAATATAATGTGCTGCTGCCCTGCACTGGTAAAACTTGTGTGTTTACTTCAGAAAGTCTACTATAATTTATATAAATAAGCTGCTATGTAGCCATGGAGGCAGCCATTCAAAGGAGAAAAGGCACAGGCACATAGCAGATAACAGATAAAACACTATTGTATTCTACAGAGCTTATCTGTTATCTGCTATGTAACCTGTGCCTTTTCTCCTTTTTTCCAGCTTGAATGGCTGCCCCCGGGGCTACACAGCAGCTTATTATATAAATTATAGTAGTGTTACTGTAGCAAACACACCAGTTTTACCAGTGCAGGGCAACAGTGCATTATATTTTTATTACTTTAAAGCTCTTTAATTTTTTGGTGTTACTGTTCCTTTAAATTTCTCCTAATAAATTCCAAAACATCGACAGTGACATAATGGCCTTATTCCACGTTACCCCTTGTTGTACATTGGCATTTGGTCTTCAAAGTACCAGAGGTGGATCATTAGCTTCCATATGACATGGTATAAGTGATGGGCAAAGTGTTTCGGCAGGCATGGATTCGCAGCGAATTTCCGCGTTTTGTCATTGCCGGAAACAGATGAAAAAATTTGCTGCGCATCCAAAAATAGCCGCCCAACAAAAGAATAGCTGCGGGCAACAAAAGAATAGCCGCGGGCGACAAAAGAATGGCCACGGGCGACAAAAGAATAGCCGCGCGACAAAAAAAATAGCCGCGTGCAACAAAAGAATAGCCTCGCAACAAAAAAATAGCCATGGACGACAAAAGAATAGCTGCGTGCGACAAAAGAATAGCCTCGCAACAAAAGAATACCCGCGGGCCATTGGCGGATTATTTCGCGAAACAGATGAAAAAATTTGCCAAAGAAAAATTCGCCGCGCGTCCAAAAATAGTCACACAACAAAAGAATAGCCGCGGACGACAAAAGAATAGCCTCCTGACAAAAGAATAGCCGCGGGCGACAATTTTTTTTGATGCGCAACATTTTCGCCATTTCGCAAACTTTTTGCCGTTTCGCGAATCTTTTGAAAGATTCGCAAATTTTTTGGCGAAGTGAAACGGGACAGATTCGCTCATCACTACATGGTATTAGTTGATGCTTTTCATCCTTACTAGGGGCCTAAGAGAAAACTAACCTGGAAGGTTGACATGTATGTTGATATATCTCCAGAGCAAAAAAACCTTGTTTCCAAATTGAGCTTCAATACTGGCACAGGTTAGTCTGCAAAGAAACCCTTATCCTATAATAATAGGAGCAGCCATGATTGCTCGGATGAATTAACTTCATCCACAGCATCTATTATGTCTGAACGATGCATCTTGGGAAAGAAAGAGAGCATGATGGGCTTTAATACAGCTATATAGTCACTGTATGTGTACAGGAAAGGGTTATTATTACAGACGCTCAATGTGCCGGTTGCCTTTTTAATGGCCCTAGCCGGGAGCTCAGCTGCCTTGTTAGAGCTGTTTTGATTTTCCCTCTGCCTTGTCTAGGAGATTGGATAAGAGAAGACGCACACACTGACCTCTTCTTAATTGGGTATCTGAGAGAGAAACAATCGCTTCACTTGTTTACATTCCGGCAATTAGCGCCAGTGTGAGTGGAGCCCTCCATGATATCCTATTGGTTGGGTTACACGATTGTGCCGAGCGGCCACACACAATGAACAATTGTTTTCTGGAGACATGATAGAACTATTCCTGATTCCTTCCCCTGATACGTTTGTAGGATCAGTTTCCCAAAACAGGGAAAAGAGTCCCCTTTGGGGAGCAAATTTTTTTTTGGGGGGGGGGAGTAAACTAAATATATCAAAGTCAGCCCAAATTGGGCCTAATATTGCAACGGCTCCTCTTCTTCCATCTAATTCATCTTTTCCCTATGTCTACAAATCCTTCTCAACCACAAAGCCCCTTTATCCTCACTAACTTGTAATGATAATTTACGTCCGACATCATGTACGGAATCCTTTCATTCTGATTGGTTCTTGGTACCTTCTCCTATATTTATCGGCTCTGTTCCCAAAATATATTGCGGCACTGGACTTTGATACTCGGAACATGTGCGGTTAATTTTTTGTTTGGTGTCACATTGGGCTGGCGCTAATAAAAAATGGATTATAAACTTGGAAGACATCGGTCACATTGGGCAGGTTACTCCCCTGTGCCTCGGGGCACTAATTATATTGGGTTGTAAACTCGGTCTCCAGGACAGAACTTCTGTTCCGTGAACATTTTGTGAAGAGCAGGAAGAGCTACGAAAGAAGGAGATTTAATTCTGGAGTTAAAAAGCAGTTGTCACTGTAACTAATGGTCACCACCATCGGAGGAACCTCATTCCCTAACATCTGATGCGAGCAAAGTCACCCTTCTCTTTATTGCACTAACCATCACTGTTTTTACAACCTACAAAATCAGATCATAAAGTAGCAATGTCCGCCTGTCTCGGATGTTAATGAAATCGGTATAAAATATATATTGGCTCCAGTTTGCTTCATAAAGCAATGGTCACAGAACGATGTGTTGCCCACAGTTCCGGCACTAAATGGAAAGAGCCATATGCTCCTTACATGGGGCCCAATTTGTTCCCCAAGATTTGGGTCAATTGTCTAATCTTGGTTCATTGGGAACAATAGCTCAAGCCATCAGGGTTGGTTATCAGATGGTTCCTAAAGGGGTTTGTATGATACTGGGGAAGGGTGTTTAGAGCTTTAGGGTGAAGACACACAGAGCTTCTTGTCAAGCCTACTAAACACCAGAAAATACTGAAAATTGCCTTGGCTAAAACACACATGGAGACAATTATCAGTAAGTGATCAGCATTGTCTATTTTTGTAGCCATAAGAGGTAGCTGCTACTAGTAGATCCATGTGTCTTCACCATTAAATTCACCTTAAACTTTCTGGTCAGTTAAGTTCCATTTGTATTGCTCTTACCCTATCTTCTACCTTCTTCTTCCTTATCTTCTTCTCATTTACACTTGTAACAAGGGTATTTTTGGGGACTCTTCTCGTTTATAACAAAGGAATGGAAAATGTAATGGAAGTGGGGGCCTATTCTGGAATTTCGGGGAAACATCTATAGGCGTGGGATGGAACAGAAACCACTGATGTTCAACCTGCAACTCTCCATCTGTGTTTGATGTAAATTTGAGCCTTGTGAAATCCCTGAAACCATGGCCCAGTTCTTTTGTTTTACTATTCAAGAATTTTCAAGAATGTTCTCCGGGTATATAGTATACGGCAATCAGCAAATGCTATGAAATTTTTTTTCTAAATTTGAGGTGGTGGGAATTCAAAAAATTGACTGAAAATGATATAACACGAGAAAAGGAATAATAGAGACATGAATTGGAGCTGAGACTTTTGGGCATTGGGTCTCAGTAGCTAAAAACACACGTGGAGACAATTATCAGCAAGTGATCAGCATTGTTTATTTTTGTAGCCATGAGAAGTAGCTGCTACTAGTAGCTCCATGTGTCTTCACCATTAAATTCACCTTAAGCTTTCTGGTCAGTTAAGTTCCATTAACGGTATGGAAAAATAATCGTAGAAGAAGATAAGGTAAGAACCTTATCTTCTTCTACGATTATTTTTCCATACCGTTATAGTCTCAGAGTCAATGAATCCTTTTAAGAAGAACCCAACTGTCAAATGTCTTCTCTTTTACCTGAATGGAACTTGCTTGGTTCATGGTGTGTCTTCACCCTTAAGTTTACCTAAAATTTATTAGTTAAGTTCCATTTGTATTGCTCTTCTTCTACGATTATTCTTCTATACTAAGAACCCAACTGTCAAATGTCCTAGTCCATTGGCTTCTTCTCTTTTACCTGAATGGAACGTGCTTGGTTCATGATGTGTCTTCACCCTTAAGTTTACCTAAAATTTATTAGTTAAGTTCCATTTGTTTTGTTCTTCTTCTACGAAAATTCTTCTGTACCATTTTAGTCTCAGGGTCAAGGAATCCTTTTAAGAAGAACCCAACTGTCAAATGTCCTAGTTCGTTGGCTTCTTCTCTTTTACCTGAATGGAACTTGCTTGGTTCATGATGTGTCTTCACCATTAAGTTTACCTAAAATGTATTAGTTAAGTTCTATTTGTATTGCTCTTCTTCTACGATTATTCTTCTATACCGTTTTAGTCTCAGGGTCAAGGAATTCTTTTAAGAAGAACCCAACAGTCAAATGGCCTAGTCCGTTGGCTTCTTCTCTTTTACCTGAATGGAACTTGCTTGGTTCATGATGGACGTACAGTACATGTCCATTGGGGCCATTCATGGGGATCCCAGCTGAGCATGTAGGCCATCTGTAATGCAACTGCAATATCAATGGTACAAAAATATAATCAGGGAGACCAATTTCTCATGAATGGGGAATACAAGTGGAGCCTAGTTAGCTTTCAACGTGTTACGGTGTAAGTAAATCTACATGAATTGGATAAGAATTAATTAAAAGACACGAGACGAGGATCCAATAAACTACAGAGCTGTTTGTACCATTCCTGCGCTGAGAGTTGATTACAGGTGCTACAGATCACGGTGAAAAGGTCTCTATTGTCTGCAGGGAGAATGTGGCAAATTAAGTGATTCATGCAAGGATTTCTGTGAAGGAGCTGTCACCCCGTCTGCCGAGCCCAGAGAAAAAAGGCATCACAAGGAAGGAGAAGAAATAATAGCTCTGTGTCAATTTGTGCTTCTTACACTTGTTACAAGGGTATTTTTTGGGGGGGGTCTTCTCGTTAATAACAAAGGAATAGAAAATGTAATAGAAGTGGGGGCCCCTGGCTATTCTGGAATTCCGGGCCAACATCTGTAGGCGTGGGATCGAACAGAAACCACTGATGTTCAACCTGCAACTCTCCATCTGTGTTTGATGTACAATCTGAAATCCCTGAAACCATGGGCCAGTTCTCTTGTTTCACCGACATCAAATTATATTCAAGAATGTTCTCCAGATATATACAGTAGTATAGTACAATAAACAAATGCTATGAAATTTGCCAAGAAGAGAATATTGTAAATTTGAGGTGGTGGAATTCAAAAAGTTGACTGAAAATGATAACACAGGAGAAGGAATAATAGAGACATGAATTGGAGCTGAGACGTTTGGGCATTGGGTCTCAGTAGCATCTGCTGATACACTGCTCTGAGAGACAGTTTTAGTTGCTCTCTGGTAAAGACTGACAATTGGTTCTTGAAAAAGATTTTTTAACGGACAAATCTGTAGAACTGTATCACGCCAAACCATGTCCTGCCAAAACAGAAGGAAAGGTAAAAACTCAGTAAGCTTTATAAGGTCTGTGTAAATACAGCCATAAGCACTCACAGAAAAGTCCTCTATCAAAAGAATTGCTTTTCTCCTTTTGTGTACACATGTTCTTCAGTATCATACTTCCTGGCACGGCTCCTTCAGGGTCTGTTCAGCTCTCTCCTGTCTCCCTCCCCTCCCTTCTTCTGCTTTCCCTCCCATCTCATTTTTCTCCCCCTCCCTTCTACTGCTTCCCCTCCCATCTTATCTCTCTCCTCCTCCCTTCTTCTGCTTCCCCTCCCATCTCATTTCTCTCCCCCTCCCTTCTACTGCTTCCACTCACATCTCATTTCTCTGCCCCTCCCTTCTACTGCTTCCCCTCCCATCTCATCTCTCTCCCCTCCCTTCTACTGCTTCCCCTCCTATCTAATCTCTCTCCCCTTCCCTTCTCCTTCTTCCCCTCCCCTCCCATCTCATCTCTCTCCCCTTCCCTTCTCCTTCTTCCCCTCCCCTCCCATCTCATCTCTTTCCCCTTCCCCTCTCCTTCTTCCCCTCCCATCTCATCTCTCTCCCCCTCCCTTCTCCTTCTTCCCCTCCCATCTAATCTCTCTCCCCCTCCCTTCTCCTGCTCCCCCTCCCTTCTCCTTCTCCCCCTTCCATCTCATTTCTCTCCCCCTCCCTTCTACTGCTTCCCCTCCCATCCCATCTCTCTCCCCCTTCCCTTCTCCTTCTTCCCCTCCCATCTTATCTCTCTCCCCTTCCCTTCTCCTTCTTCCCCTCCCATCTCATCTCTCTCCCCCTTCCCTTCTTCCACTCCCATCTCATCTCTCTCCCCCTCCCTTCTCCTGCTCCCCCTCCCTTCTCCTTCTCCCCCTCCCATCTCATCTCTCTCCCCCTCCCTTTTCCTTCTCCCCCTCCCATCCCATCTCTCTCCCCCTTCCCTTCTCCTTCTTCCCCTCCCATCTCATCTTTCTCCCCCTTCCCTTCTCCTTCTTCCCCTCTCATCTAATCTCTCTCCCCCTCCCTTCTCCTGCTCCCCCTCCCATCAGAATTTACTCCCCCCTTCCAAAATCTGTGTAATCTGAGCTGCAGCATGGAAGCTACTGAGACCAAGCTAAAATGGCAGTTGCTATATTAAACAAACAAAGGGAGCTTCTAGGGCTGTTACTCAGGTATGGTAAAGCTTCCTGCAGAATAAATATAGGGTTCTAGGTGGCACTAATGAGGCAAATCTATTGGCAGTAAAATGCCAAAATGACTTTCTTTCTGCTTTAAGTCAACCTACAGCAACCAATTTTATCCAATGGGTGCTATGCCTGCATGAGTCTTTAAAGGGGAACTTACCCTATAATAATTTATTAAGTTTTTGTAATTGATTATTAGTCGCCCCGCCACCAAAAAAAAATGACTCCAATGGGCGGGGAAAAAAGTTATGCAGTAAAAAAGAAAAAAAGTTTCACCAATTTTTTAGCAAAGCAAAACGGCACAGATTCACTCAATATTGACTATATTTTTCTATTCTGTAAAGCTTGTACTAAGGTTTCATTTTCACTATTTATATGCACTGGGGATCATTTGGAAGAGTTAGGAAAAGTTTGGTTATTTTGCTTTCCACAATATCCCTCCTAAAAATAAAAACAATTACCCCCAAAAATAATCCCATCCCATGAATCATTGCCTTTTACCGGTGCCGATATCACTGTTCCTATAACACTTGCTTTGCACTTCACTTCACTCTTTTGGAACTGGGAGAAAAAAAAAGCTGCAAATTCAAAACCAACACATCAACAATGCGGAGGATTTTTGCCCGTTTTCGTTTTTTTTTTTTTCTCTTTCGGAGATTATCTCATCCATCTCTGAATGACTCAACCCCACGCGTTTCGCTTCTCCTTAGAACCTGAAATAATTGGAAGGCCTGCATTTAATGAAACGGCTTCTCTTGGTTTTTAGCTACACTCACAAATGATGTACCTCTTCATAGCAAATCCGTGGGAAAAGTCGGAATAATTGAGCGCATTTATATACATTTATTCAGTGCTTGTGGGGATTGGTGTAAGGAGGGCCATGTGGAGGAAAATCCTGCCATACTTTTTTGCATTAACGACCCGAGCGATAGTTGACTATGATAAGCGAACGCGTGACAATGTCTTCCTCTGATCTCTGTCTCTGCGTAGGATAATATCGAGGGAGAGACTTGTGTTCTTCAAGGTGCTTTTCTGTGGAACATCAAAAAACCCAGAGTAGAAAGTATCCGGCATGATTACCCTGTTTGTCTATCGTGTATTTGTGTAGGCCACCTATTAATATTTGCTATTTGTGATACTATAGACCTGGGATCCCCAACTTTTTTTTTACATGTGAGCCACATTGAGATGTAAAAAGTCACACAGGCGTGAAAATGTTCCTTGAGGAGGCCAAATAAGGACTATTTGGTAGCCCCATGGGGACTGCTGGCCTGAAGAAGGCTCTGCTTGGAGTAAAACTGTGTCTCTGGGCTTCCAAAATGGGCACCTACTTTGAGGCCACTAGGAGCAACATCAAAGGGGGTGGTGACCAACATGTTTCCCCCGAGTAGAAAGTATCCGTCATGATTACCCTGTTTGTCTATCGTGTATTTGTGTAGGCCACCTATTAATATTTGCTATTTGTGATACTATAGACCTGGGATCCCCAACTTTTTTTTTACATGTGAGCCACATTGAGATGTAAAAAGTCACACAGGCGTGAAAATGTTCCTTGAGGAGGCCAAATAAGGACTATTTGGTAGCCCCATGGGGACTGCTGGCCTGAAGAAGGCTCTGCTTGGAGTAAAACTGCATCTCTGGGCTTCCAAAATGAGGCACCTACTTTGAGGCCACTAGGAGCAACATCAAAGGGGGTGGTGACCAACATGTTTCCCCCGAGTAGAAAATGAAAGTAGTAGATATTAATAGGTGGCCTACACAAATACACGATACACAAACAAGGTAATCATGCCGGATACTTTCTACTCGGGGGAAACATGTTGGTCACCACCCCTTTTGATGTTGCTCCTAGTGGCCTCAAAGTAGGTGCCCATTTTGGAAGCCCAGAGATGCAGTTTTACTCCAAGCAGAGCCTTCTTCAGGCCAGCAGTCCCCATGGGGCTACCAAATGGTGATACTATAGACCAGGGATCCCCAACTTTTTTTTTTACTTATGAGCCACATTGAGATGTAAAAAGTTTTTACGCACGCTAAGGGGATAATATCGGGTGTGGGACCCTGTGGAGGGTTAGGGGAGCCCCTGTGGGGGGGGGGTGGCTTAGGGGATGCAGCCAGCTGGGGCACCAGCAGGGCCCCTGGGGAGGGAGCCCCGGTGGGCCCTGCACCCCCCAGTCCAACCCTGGATGGGAGGGAAACAGTAGGCCTGAAGGGTCCTACATAGTGATTTTTTTCGGCATTACCAGGAGGCCACTGTGGACAGAATGTTCTAGATAACATCTCTGAATGTTTATTTCCCTGCTTAACAAACTGATTATTTGTATATTTTTAATTTGGATTCTGATAGGTGAATAAGCGAGCGAGGGCTTCAGAACCTTCCACTTAGAGAAGTTTCCTGGTACAAAAAAAAAAAAAGTGGATGAGCCGGGTGTCAGATTTATATCCATAATTGTTCCTGTCATTTTTATGACACGGTTCCTTTGCAGACGGAACATTCCATGCCGCTCTTCTGACAGCTGAATGGGGGGTAACATTGTATCCATAGCAATATTGGAGTGTGTATCGGTGTTTTACAGCGAGAATGGGGCCATTATTTCAGATGTTTTTGACAGTGTGTTTATATGGATCTTTCTTATTTAGTCTCGGAACCTGCTTCTCATAAACAAAAGAACCTGAGAGAGGGGAAAATGAGCTTCTCTGCATCCTCGACAGAGCGGAATATTTTTATCCTCCGAATGGAAGAGTTGATGGATGCCGTAGTTATATAAGCCGAGATTATTTAGGGGGTACAGGGTTATAGGAAATGCCTGCTAAGCGATGCCAATATCTGACAGTCAGTGATTGAAGGGTCAGCGAAGGTGGGAAATGAAAGTGCCCCATGTATTTATATATATATATAGAGAGAACCTTTGGCCAATACCAGGGGCAAGAAATAGTCTTCAGTTTGCTAAACTGGAAACTGCATCGGCCATAAAGCAGGGCAGGACTGCTGCTTACAATGGGGGGGATAGGATCTGTGCCACTGTGACAGAATGCTCTGTTATACAGATAGCTAGAATCTCAGCCATAAAGCAGGGCAGGACTGCTGCTTACAATGGGGGGATCAGATAGGATCTGTGCCACTGTGACAGAATGCTCTGTTATACAGATAGCTAGAATCTCAGCCATAAAGCAGGGCAGGACTGCTGCTTACAATGGGGGGATCAGATAGGATCTGTGCCACTGTGACAGAATGCTCTGTTATACAGATAGCTAGAATCTCAGCCATAAAGCAGGGCAGGACTGCTGCTTACAATGGGGGGATCAGATAGGATCTGTGCCACTGTGACAGAATGCTCTGTTATACAGATAGCTAGAATCTCAGCCATAAAGCAGGGCAGGACTGCTGCTTACAATGGGGGGATCAGATAGGATCTGTGCCACTGTGACAGAATGCTCTGTTATACAGATAGCTAGAATCTCAGCCATAAAGCAGGGCAGGACTGCTGCTTACAATGGGGGGGATCAGATAGGATCTGTGCCACTGTGACAGAATGCTCTGTTATACAGATAGCTAGAATCTCAGCCATAAAGCAGGGCAGGACTGCTGCTTACAATGGGGGGATCAGATAGGATCTGTGCCACTGTGACAGAATGCTCTGTTATACAGATAGCTAGAATCTCAGCCATAAAGCAGGGCAGGACTGCTGCTTACAATGGGGGGGATCAGATAGGATCTGTGCCACTGTGACAGAATGCTCTGTTATACAGATAGCTAGAATCTCAGCCATAAAGCAGGGCAGGACTGCTGCTTACAATGGGGGGATCAGATAGGATCTGTGCCACTGTGACAGAATTCTCTGTTATACAGATAGCTAGAATCTCAGCCATAAAGCAGGGCAGGACTGCTGCTTACAATGGGGGGATCAGATAGGATCTGTGCCACTGTGACAGAATTCTCTGTTATACAGATAGCTAGAATCTCAGCCATAAAGCAGGGCTGGACTGCTGTGCAATTCAATTAAGAGTTTAGTCAAATAACTATAAAGCACATAATTTCACCCTCAAATGGAATGATTCAAGTGCTGCCATTGCCCAATGCTTACTCGCTATATTCCTGCTCTGTTAGAATGTGTTCTACCATTTCACCTCTAGGGGACACAGTTTCATTACAGTCTCTAAATGAGTCATCCCTCCTCTGAGCAATCATATTTGCCCCCGCTGGAAAGAAGGGAAACACTGAGCAAGGGGCCTTATGTCAATATGTTTTATTAATAGAATAAGATTATTGTCAGGTCGTTTAATAAATGAATGTGTAGCCATTTGGAATGATATTATTAATGTTATTATTATTAATTAATAGTGATACTAAATATTCCTCAGTGCTGATCAGACGTTTGTTCCGGCAGAATTCATTCTAATTAGATGGGGGCAGAGGGTATTTACTGTCAGTGTCTCCCTGTGTGTGAGTGTCAGTTGGTGTAAAGGGGAACTTTACCCTCCCCCGGTTGGGAGTGAGTCTGGCGCCCTGAGACTCCGCAGTGTGGGACCCTGCCTGCTGCATTGCTTGAGTACATATGGACAGCAGGAAGCAGCGCTGGCCCAGCAGGCGGGGCAGTAAGGCAGGCGGGGCAGTAAGGCAAGCAGGCGGGGCAGTAAGGCAGGCGGGGCAGTAAGGCAGGCGGGGCAGTAAGGCAAGCAGGCAGGGCAGTAAGGCAGGCAGGGCAGTAAGGCAAGCAGGCGGGGCAGTAAGGCAAGCAGGCGGGGCAGTAAGGCAGGCAGGGCAGTAAGGCAAGCAGGCGGGGCAGTAAGGCAGGCAGGGCAGTAAGGCAGGCAGGGCAGTAAGGCAGGCGGGGCAGTAAGGCAAGCAGGCGGGGCAGTAAGGCAGGCAGGGCAGTAAGGCAGGCGGGGCAGTAAGGCAAGCAGGCGGGGCAGTAAGGCAGGCGGGGCAAGTAAGGCAGGCGGGGCAGTAAGGCAGGCAGGGCAGTAAGGCAGGCGGGGCAGTAAGGCAAGCAGGAGGGGCAGTAAGGCAGGCAGGGCAGTAAGGCAGGCGGGGCAGTAAGGCAAACAGGCGGGGCAGTAAGGCAGGCGGGGCAGTAAGGCAAGCAGGCAGGGCAGTAAGGCAGGCAGGGCAGTAAGGCAAGCACGCGGGGCAGTAAGGCAGGCGGGGCAGTAAGGCAGGCGGGGCAGTAAGGCAGGCAGGGCAGTAAGGCAGGCGGGGCAGTAAGGCAGGCGGGGCATTAAGGCAGGCAGGGTAGTAAGGCAGGTGGGACAGTAAGGCAGGCGGGGCAGTAAGGAGGCAGGGCAGTAAGGCAGGCGAGGCAGGGCAGTAAGGCAGGCAGGGCAGTAAAGCAGGCGGGGCAGTAAGGCAGGCGGGGCAGTAAGGAGGCAGGGCAGTAAGGCAGACGGGGCAGTAAGGCAAGCAGGCAGGGCAGTAAGGCAGGCAGGGCAGTAAGGCAAGCAGGGCAGTAAGGCAAGCAGGCAGGGCAGTAAGGCAGGCAGGGCAGTAAGGCAAGCAGGCGGGGCAGTAAGGCAGGCAGGGCAGTAAGGCAGGCGGGGCAGTAAGGCAGGCGGGGCAGTAAGGCAGGCGGGGCAGTAAGGCAGGCGAGGCAGTAAGGAGGCAGGGCAGTAAGGCAGGCGGGGCAGTAAGGCAGGCGGGGCAGTAAGGAGGCAGGGCAGTAAGGCAGACGGGGCAGTAAGGCAAGCAGGGCAGTAAGGCAGGCAGGGCAGGGTTAGAGGAGGGCATATGCGTTTAACCAGGAGCCGAGTCCTTCCCCCCACGTTCCAGTAGATGGCACTGCTCTCTGTGAGCGACTGAAGGTTCCTGTGAGATTTCACAATAAATGTGATTTATCCTTTGTGTTTGTGCAAAGCACCAGCTCTGCCCCCTGTGGCCCCATTGTCTGTGGCCCCCGGCACGTCTGTAGTTACAGGGGGGGGCAGTGATCCCATATGGGGCCCTAAAGGCCTGGCTGCAGCTCAGGGGTTAATGTTAATGCAAGTATAGTAAGGCAAGTGTGTGTGTATAGTAAGGCAAGTGTGTGTATAGTAAGGCAAGTGTGTGTATAGTAAGGTAAGTGTGTGTGTGTATAGTAAGGCAAGTGTGTGGGTGTATAGTAAGGCAAGTGTGTGTATAATAAGCAAGTCTGTGTGTATAGGAAGGAAAATGTGTGTGTATAGTAAGGCAAGTGTGTGTGTGTAGTAAGGCAAGTGGGTGTATAGTAAGGCATGTGAGTGTATAATAAGCAAGTGTGTATATAGTAAGGAAAATGTGTGTGTATAGTAAGGCAAGTGTGTGTGTGTAGTAAGGCAAGTGGGTGTATAGTAAGGCATGTGAGTGTATAATAAGCAAGTCTGTGTGTATAGGAAGGAAAATGTGTGTGTATAGTAAGGCAAGTGTGTGTGTGTAGTAAGGCAAGTGGGTGTATAGTAAGGCATGTGAGTGTATAATAAGCAAGTGTGTATATAGTAAGGAAAATGTGTGTGTATAGTAAGGCAAGTGTGTGTATAGTAAGGCATAGTAAGCTCCATAGAACAGGTACCTCCATCTCTAGTATCCCTTAAAGGGATGGTTCACCTTTAACTTTTAGTAGGTTATAAAATGGCCTATTCTTAGCACCTTTTCAGTTGGTCTTCATTATTTATTTTTAATAGTTTTTGAATTTGCAGGGTCCACACACCCCAGTCCGACCCTGGCTATTTCCCTTCCTCTTCTGAATCTTTCCAGCTTTCAAATGGGGGTCACTGACCCCGGCAGCCAAACCCTATTGCTCTGTGAGGCTCCAGTATTATTGTTATTGTTACTTTTTATTCCTTATCTTTCTATTTAAATTCCTGTCTTTCTTTCAAACCACTGCCTGGTTGCTGGGTTATATTGGACCCTAGCAACTGGATAGCTGCTGACATTCCAAACTGGAGAGCTGCTGAACAAAAAGCTAAATAACACAAATAATAAAAAAATGAAGACCAGTCGCAAACTGTTTGAGAATACGACTCTCTACATCAAACTGAAAGCTAATTAGAAGGTGAACACCCCCTTTACTCTGCTGAGGGTCTGACCGGGGGCTCCCATATCTCTAACGTATAAAGGGGTCTTTGTCCTCTGAAGGGCAAGTCTTGAGCATTATTTCCCTGCCTTGTTATTGGCTGTGGGGAATCAATGAGCCTATTGCACTTAGAATTCACTGTGTGACCTACGAATGAATGGCAAGAACTCAGGGGTCAGAAGGAGTCCTTTGTAGCCACACTAGCCCCCTGTAGCGTTATACTAGCCCCGCCCCCTGCCCACGTGTGCCCCAAACATCTTCATAGAGAATTATTCTCTGGCTTGTATCTCTCCCTACTATACCTGCTATCCCACAGCCCCAGTCCCTTCCCAGAGGCTATTATCCCACTGCTACTATAGGCACCATCTCTCCCTACTATACCTGCTATCCCACAGCCCCAGTCCCTTCCCAGAGGCTATTATCCCACTGCTACTATAGGCACCATCTCTCCCTACTATACCTGCTATCCCACAGCCCCAGTCCCTTCCCAGAGGCTATTATCCCCCCACTGCTACTATAGGCACCATCTCTCCCTACTATACCTGCTATCCCACAGCCCCAGTCCCTTCCCAGAGGCTATTATCCCCCCACTGCTACTATAGGCACCATCTCTCCCTACTATACCTGCTATCCCACAGCCCCAGTCCCTTCCCAGAGACTATTATCCCCACTGCTACTATAGGCACCATCTCTCCCTACTATACCTGCTATCCCCCAGCCCCAGTCCCTTCCCAGAGGCTATTATCCCCCCACTGCTACTATAGGCACCATCTCTCCCTACTATACCTGCTATCCCACAGCCCCAGTCCCTTCCCAGAGGCTATTATCCCCCCACTGCTACTATAGGCACCATCTCTCCCTACTATACCTGCTATCCCACAGCCCCAGTCCCTTCCCAGAGGCTATTATCCCCCCACTGCTACTATAGGCGCCATCTCTCCCTACTATACCTGCTATCCCACAGCCCCAGTCCCTTCCCAGAGGCTATTATCCCCCCACTGCTACTATAGGCACCATCTCTCCCTACTATACCTGCTATCCCACAGCCCCAGTCCCTTCCCAGAGGCTATTATCCCCCCACTGCTACTATAGGCACCATCTCTCCCTACTATACCTGCTATCCCACAGCCCCAGTCCCTTCCCAGAGGCTGTTGCTGAACTATAACTCCCCCCATCCTAGTGGCTGCTCCCCTGTGCTCAATAGGTTTTATTACTTACAGTTACCCTCCATACTAAGGGTGTAAGCAAGGTGACAGCCCCAGATAAAGACTAAAGCTAAAGCTTTCTGACCTCACATTTCTGCTAGAATGAAACAGCTGGATTCTGCTGCCTGGAAATGTCAGATTCCTTTTAAATACCACATAGATAGTTCTATATTGTCAACAATTGTCAAAAAATTCCACCGTGCATAGTGGCGCCTTGACACAATATTTCTTTTTTTTTCCGTGGCAGTTTGAGGAGTTAATGTTCAGGCCGCCGCGGATTGAAAAATAATGTCAGTAACGCGCAGTTAACTGCACCGTAATCTGCATTTGAGCGAATTAAAATGGCAGTGTCATTGCCCGCGGAGCGTCCTCGGCTCTCTTCCCAAGGGTCAAATGATTGGACGTTTGTAACCTTATCTGCCAAGGAAGCGCAAGATTTATTGTTATGTCAATATATCGGTAGTCATAGAGAAATCAAATGGCCCAACGTGCTTGTCTCCATTAGCATCGATTCCCCAGCCCCTATTTAATATAGGAAGTCGTTAGTCACTGCCAGCAAAAGCTTTCAGAGCCACTAAAAATCATCCGACGAGCAGCGTTTGCGCTTTTGCTGATTAACCCCCCCCCCTTTTTTTTTTTTTAGTTGTTGCAGAATTCTAATTAACGGTACGTTCCTTTGGGGAGCTGCCTTCTAATTAATTAGTCAGGGAACAGTTGCACAACAGGTACATTAGTGTTGGGAATTGCAAGTCCCTCGTTCTACCGGAGCAGTGATCCCCATCCAGGGGCTCCCCAACTAGTGATGAGCGAAGCTTTTCCGTTTCGCTTCGCCGAAAAATTCATGAATCTTTTAAAAGATCCGTGAAACGGCGAAAATGTCGTGCAACAAAAAAAATTGTCACCTTTTGTTTTGTCGCCCGCGGCTTTTATTTTGTCGCGCGGCTATTATTTTGTTGCGCGGCTATTGTTTTGTCGCCCACGGCTATTGTTTTGTCGTCCGCGGCTATTGTTTCGTCGCCCGCGGCTATTATTTTGTTGCGCGGCTATTATTTCGTCGCCCGCGGCTATTATTTTGTTGCCCGCGGCTATTATTTCGTCGCCCATGGCTATTATTTCGTCGCCCGCGGCTATTATTTTTTGGCGCGGCTATTATGTCATCACCCTCGGCTATTATTTTGTTGTTGGAATGGAGACTTCATATTGTTTCCTGTTTGTTGAAATGGAGGCTTCATATTGTTTCCTGTTTGTTGAAATGGAGGCTTCATATTGTTTCCTTTTTGTTGGAATGGAGGCTTCATATTGTTTCTTGCTCAGTGGAATGGAGGCTTCATATTGTTTCTTGCTCAGTGGAATGGAGGCTTCATATTGTTTCTTGCTCAGTGGAATGGAGGCTTCATATTGTTTCTTGCTCAGTGGAATGGAGGCTTCATATTGTTTCTTGCTCAGTGGAATGGAGGCTTCATATTGTTTCTTGCTCAGTGGAATGGAGGCTTCATATTGTTTCTTGCTCAGTGGAATGGAGGCTTCATATTGTTTCTTGCTCAGTGCAATGGAGGCTTCATATTGTTTCTTGCTCAGTGGAATGGAGGCTTCATATTGTTTCTTGCTCAGTGGAATGGAGGCTTCATATTGTTTCTTGCTCAGTGGAATGGAGACTTCATATTGTTTCCTGTTTGTTGGAATGGAGGCTTCATATTGATTCCTGTTTGCTGGAATGGAGGCTTCATATTGTTTCTTGCTCAGTGCAATGGAGGCTTCATATTGTTTCTTGCTCAGTGCAATGGAGGCTTCATATTGTTTCTTGCTCAGTGCAATGGAGGCTTCATATTGTTTCTTGCTCAGTGGAATGGAGGCTTTATAGTGTTTCCTGTTTATTTGAATGAAGGCTTCATATTGTTTCCTATTTATTGGAATGGAGACTTCATATTGTTTCCTGTTTGCTGGAATGGAGGCTTCATATTGTTTCTTGCTCAGTGCAATGGAGGCTTCATATTGTTTGTTGCTCAGTGCAATGGAGGCGTCATATTGTTTCTTGCTCAGTGCAATGGAGGCTTCATATTGTTTCTTGCTCAGTGGAATGGAGGCTTCATATTGTTTGTTGCTCAGTGCAATGGAGGCGTCATATTGTTTCTTGCTCAGTGCAATGGAGGCTTCATATTGTTTCTTGCTCAGTGGAATGGAGGCTTCATATTGTTTCTTGCTCAGTGGAATGGAGGCTTTATAGTTTTTCCTGTTTATTTGAATGAAGGCTTCATATTGTTTCCTATTTATTGGAATGGAGACTTCATATTGTTTCCTGTTTGCTGGAATGGAGGCTTTATATTGTTTCTTGCTCAGTGGAATGGAGGCTTCATATTGTTTGTTGCTCAGTGCAATGGAGGCTTCATATTGTTTCTTGCTCAGTGCAATGGAGGCTTCATATTGTTTGTTGCTCAGTGCAATGGAGGCGTCATATTGTTTCTTGCTCAGTGCAATGGAGGCTTCATATTGTTTCTTGCTCAGTGGAATGGAGGCTTCATATTGTTTGTTGCTCAGTGCAATGGAGGCGTCATATTGTTTCTTGCTCAGTGCAATGGAGGCTTCATATTGTTTCTTGCTCAGTGGAATGGAGGCTTCATATTGTTTCTTGCTCAGTGGAATGGAGGCTTTATAGTTTTTCCTGTTTATTTGAATGAAGGCTTCATATTGTTTCCTATTTATTGGAATGGAGACTTCATATTGTTTCCTGTTTGCTGGAATGGAGGCTTTATATTGTTTCTTGCTCAGTGGAATGGAGGCTTCATATTGTTTGTTGCTCAGTGCAATGGAGGCTTCATATTGTTTGTTGCTCAGTGCAATGGAGGCTTCATATTGTTTGTTGCTCAGTGCAATGGAGGCTTCATATTGTTTGTTGCTCAGTGCAATGGAGGCTTCATATTGTTTCTTGCTCAGTGCAATGGAGGCTTCATATTGTTTCTTGCTCAGTGCAATGGAGGCTTCATATTGTTTCTTGCTCAGTGCAATGGAGGCTTTATATTGTTTCTTGCTCAGTGCAATGGAGGCTTTATAGTGTTTCCTGTTTATTTGAATGGAGGCTTCATAGTGTTTCCTGTTTATTTGAATGGAGGCTTTATAGTGTTTCCTGTTTATTTGAATGGAGGCTTCATAGTGTTTCCTGTTCAATGTAACGGAAGGTTCAAAAGGCAAACTATTTTCCCACCAAAGCCCATAATTGGGGTATTTTCTTATATAATCATTGTTTTGACTTAGACGATCAGCCAAGCAAAGTGCAAGTCATTGCCCGACCGCTCGCTATAGCGACACAGTGGGTCAGACTTGTAGCCACTTCCTCGTCTCAGAACCCGTGGGCGTAATATGATGTAAAATGTGAAGCGGCGGATTAATTGTTGCTTAGCGCCGGCTCTACAGAACCCAAATGCCACTCTCTCTCTCTGGATCGGGATCGTTATGAATATATGCTTATTAGCGTGTTTTTCATATCAGCCTTTTTTCCTAGCGGTTTTATCTAGATAAGGCGCCTGTGATAATCTCATGTTGGCCGAAGAGGACAAAAAATAAAATAAAGAATCTTTTTATCACTTTTCGGGCGCAGAAAGGAAACTAAAATAGATGGGGCTAATCTCATGAATAGCAAAGGCCAAGCAAACTGGCCGCCCATTGAGGGCTGAGTAGGTTTTATCTAACGAATTACTGGGAAAAGGTAATTAAATTGTGTCTGTATGTCAGATCCATCTTTGAAAATATCCCCAGGAGACTTAGCAACTGGCTGTGGGGCTTGACGCCTGCTCTGCCCGGGACTTAGCCATTTCATATGTTTCTTATTAAAATAACATTCGTACCAAGCAAGTCCTGCTCAGATCGCTATGCAGAAAAGCCTTTGCATGTAACCCGTAGCAACCAGTAACATGTTAGGGTACACAAGTCTAACTTTCCCTGTGGGAAAGCCTTTTCCTATGTTATTGCGTGACCTCCACTTTGGATAAGATGTAGAAAAATACAGGGAATCGTTACCCTGGTCTAGTAACCCATAGCAACCAGTAATGTATTTGATTACCTGACTCTAATGTTCCTTTGGGTTACTGTACCAAGACAGGTTTGTTTGTTTTTTTTGCCATCTTACAGTATAACCTCCTTTTTTGGTTGAAATGTAGTAAAAGAAGCAAGCTTGACCCTGGTCTAGTAACCCATAGCAACCAGTATCATGTTAGGGTACACGAGTCTAACTTTCCTTGGGGGGAAGCCTTTTCCTATGTTATTGCGTGACCTCCACTTTGGATAAGATGTAGAAAAATACAGGGAATCATTACCCTGGTCTAGTAACCAATAGCAACCAGTAATGTATTTGATTACCTGACTCTAATGTTCGTTTGGGTTACTGTACCAAGACAGGTTTGTTTGTTTTTTTGCCATCTTACAGCATAACCTCCTTATTTGGTTGAAATGTAGTAAAAGAAGCAAGCTTGACTCTGGTCTAGTAACCCATAGCAACCAGTATCATGTTAGGGTACACAAGTCTAACTTTCCCTGTGGGAAAGCCTTTTCCTATGTTATTGCGTGACCTCCACTTAGGATAAGATGTAGAAATATACAGGGAAGCGTTACCCTGGTCTAGTAACCAATAGCAACCATTTATGTGTTTGATTACCTGACTCTAATGTTCCTTTGGGTTACTGTACCAAGACAGGTTTGTTTTTTGCCATCTTGCAGCATAACCTCCTTTTTTGGTTGAAATGTAGTAAAAGAAGCAAGACTGAACCTGGTCTAGTAACCCATAGCAACCAGTAATTTTCCTTTGGGTTACTGTACCAATACAGTTTTTTTGGAGTTTTTTTTGCCATCTTACAGCATAACCTCCTTTTTTGGTTGAAATGTAGTACAAGAAGCAAACTTGACCCTGGTGTAGTAACCCATAGCAACCAGTATCATGTTAGGATACACTAGTCTAACTTTCCCTGTGGGAAAGCCTTTTCCTATGTTATTGCATGACCTCCACTTAGGATAAGATGTAGAAAAATACAGGGAAGCGTTACCCTGGTCTAGTAACCAATAGCAACCAGTAATGTATTTGATTACCTGACTCTAATGTTCCTTTGGGTTACTGTACCAAGACAGGTTTCTTTTTTGTTTTTGTTTTGCCATCTTACAGTATAACCTCCTTTTTTGGTTAAAATGTAGTAAAAGAAGCAAGCTTGACCATGGTCTAGTAACCCATAGCAACCAGTATCATGTTAGGGTACACGAGTCTAACTTTCCCTGTGGGAAAGCATTTTCCTATGTTATTGCCTGACCTCCACTTAGGATAAGATGTAGAAAAATACAGGGAAGCATTACCCTGGTCTAGTAACCCATAGCAACCAGTAATGTGTTTGATTACCTGACTCTAATGTTCCTTTGGATTACTGAACTGGTTTTTTTTTTTGCCATCTTACAGCATAACCTCCTTTTTGGTTGAAATGTAGTAAAAGAAGCAAGCTTGACCCTGGTCTAGTAACCCATAGCAACCAGTAAAACAGGAAGACATACTATATTGTATAAGGCTGTCTGGGAATCCTGGGAGCTGTAGTTCAACAACAGACGTAGGTGCTGCATGATGTAGCTGTCCTGAGATCCTACCCGGCTGAATTCTGTGTCCGAGGCTCCCTCTCCCTTTATTTATTGTGCGTAGCCTTGAGCAGACGTCTGCGTGGCTTTAGCCATAGAAATCCCTAAAGTTCCAGTCACGCCCCAGTGGTTATCAGGGCACTCGATGTGCGGAATGATAATGTAGCAACGGCTGCTGAATTCCTTAGCAACTCCCTGCTGCACCGCTGCCTGCTGCTACTGGCTCCTCACACCTCTGCATTAGGGATCAACTCTTTCCCCATCTATGTACTAGATAGATAGATAGATAGATAGATAGATAGATAGATAGATAGATAGATAGATGATAGATAGATAGATAGATAGATAGATGAATGGATGAATGGATAGATAGATAGATAGATAAATGATAGATGATAGATAGATAGATAGATAGATAGATAGATAGATAGATAGATATGGATGGATAGATAGATAGATAGATAGATAGATAGATACATGATAGATAGATAGATAGATAGATAGATGATAGATAGATAGATAAATGATAGATAGATAGATAGATAGATAGATAGATACATGATAGATAGATAGATAGACAGACAGACAGATAGATAGATACATGATAGATAGATAGATAGACAGACAGACAGATAGATAGATACATGATAGATAGATAGATAGATAGATACATTATAGATAGATAGATAGATAGATACATGATAGATAGATAGATGATAGATAGATGATAGATAGATAGATAGATAGATAGATACATGATAGATAGATAGATAGACAGACAGACAGATAGATAGATACATGATAGATAGATAGATAGATAGATAGACGATAGATAGATAGATAGATAGATAGATACATGATATATAGATAGATGATAGATAGATGATGATGATGGATAGATAGATAGATGATAGATAGATAGATAGACAGACAGATAGATAGATAGATAGATACATGATAGATAGAGATAGATAGATAGATGATAGATAGATAGATAGATAGATGATAGATAGATAGATAGATAGATAGATGATAGATAGATAGATGATAGATAGATAGATAGATAGATAGATAGACAGACAGACAGATAGATAGATAGATAGATACATGATAGATAGATAGATAGATACATGATAGATAGAGATAGATAGATAGATAGAGAGATAGATAGATAGATAGATGATAGATAGATAGATAGATAGATAGATAGATAGATAGATAGATAGATAGATGGATGATAGATAGATAGATAGATGATAGATAGATAGATAGATACATGATAGATAGATAGATAGATAGATAGATAGACAGATAGATAGATAGATACATGATAGATAGAGATAGATAGATAGATAGATAGATAGATAGATAGATACATGATAGATAGATAGATACATGATAGATAGAGATAGATAGATAGATAGATAGATAGATAGATAGATAGATAGATAGAGAGATAGATAGATGATAGATAGATAGATAGATAGATGGATGATAGATAGATAGATAGATAGATGATAGATGATAGATAGATAGATAGACAGATAGATAGATAGATACATGATAGATAGATAGATAGATAGATAGATACATGATAGATAGAGATAGATAGATAGATAGATAGTTAGATGATAGATAGATAGATAGATAGATAGATAGATGGATGATAGATAGATAGATAGATAGATAGATGATAGATAGATACATGATAGATAGATAGATAGATAGATAGATGATAGATAGATGATAGATAGATAGATAGATAGATAGATAGATAGATAGATAGACAGATAGATACATAGATAGATACATGATAGATAGATAGATAGATAGATGATAGATAGATAGATAGATAGATAGATAGATAGATAGATGGATGATAGATAGATAGATAGATAGATGATAGATAGATAGATACATGATAGATAGATAGATAGATAGATAGATAGACAGATAGCAACTCCCTGCTGCACTGCTACCCGGTACTACTGGCTCCTCACACCTCTGCATTAGGTATCGCCTCTTTTCCCAACCATTTCCCCATGAATATAGATATATAGATATTTAGATTTAGAAATATACTATATACTAGATAAATAGATAGATAGATAGTTGATAGATAGGTGGTGCATGGTTTATGGCATTTTCTATTGTGTTTTGCTGGCAGGACTTCACACTCTAGCTCCATCTAGAGGCAGGATTTAACACTCAAACAATGGTGTCTGGACTCAGTGAGACACAACTTACTGGCTGCATCTGGGCCAGTTCAAGGAAGGTGTATATTTGCAAAATACAGGGCAGGGTGCAAAGTGCAAAAAGCAGGTGCAAACTACCATGGGTTGGTTTTTTTTGCACACTTTTGCCCCAAGGACATACCAGTAACAGTGCAACTGCAACTCCCTTAAGGCAAACGCCCTTGGATAACCCGTCCCTGAATGAAAAGAACTTCATGTGTTCAAAAACCCAGACCTGAGATGCACTGCTTCCCTGTAACAAAGAGCCGACGTATCAGCCGACAGTTACTCATAGCTCTGTCCCTGGGTGCCTTGTTGTCCCTGGGTGCCTCATTGTCCCTGGGTGCCTCATTGTCCCTGGGTGCCTTACTGTCCCTGGGTGCCTTGTTGTCCCTGGGTGCCTTACTGTCCCTGGGTGCCTTGTTGTCCCTGGGTGCCTCATTGTCCCTGGGTGCCTTGTTGTCCCTGGGTGCCTCATTGTCCCTGGGTGCCTCATTGTCCCTGGGTGCCTCATTGTCCCTGGGTGCCTCATTGTCCCTGGGTGCCTTGTTGTCCCTGGGTGCCTTGTTGTCCCTGGGTGCCTTGTTGTCCCTGGGTGCCTCATTGTCCCTGGGTGCCTTGTTGTCCCTGGGTGCCTTGTTGTCCCTGGGTGCCTCATTGTCCCTGGGTGCCTTGTTGTCCCTGGGTGCCTTGTTGTCCCTGGGTGCCTTGTTGTCCCTGGGTGCCTCGTTGTCCCTGGGTGCCTCGTTGTCCCTGGGTGCCTTGTTGTCCCTGGGTGCCTCATTGTCCCTGGGTGCCTTGTTGTCCCTGGGTGCCTCATTGTCCCTGGGTGCCTTGTCGTCCCTGGGTGCCTCATTGTCCCTGGGTGCCTTGTCGTCCCTGGGTGCCTCATTGTCCCTGGGTGCTTTGTTGTCCCTGGGTGCCTCATTGTCCCTGGGTGCCTTGTTGTCCCTGGGTGCCTTGTTGTCCCTGGGTGCCTTGTCGTCCCTGGGTGCCTTGTCGTCCCTGGGTGCCTTATTGTCCCTGGGTGCCTTGTCGTCCCTGGGTGCTGGGTGTCGTCCCCACACAGCATGGTGCCCAATACCCCAACACAGCATGGTGCCCAATACCCCAACACAGCATGGTGCCCAATACCCCAACACAGCATGGTGCCCAATACCTCAACACAGCATGGTGCCCAATACCCCAACACAGCATGGTGCCCAATACCCCAACACAGCATGGTGCCCAATACCCCAACACAGCATGGTGCCCAATACCCCAACACAGCATGGTGCCCAATACCCCAACACAGCATGGTGCCCAATACCTCAACACAGCATGGCGCCCAATACCTCAACACAGCATGGTGCCCAATACCCCAACACAGCATGGTGCCTAATACCCCAACACAGCATGGTGCCCAATACCCCAACACAGCATGGTGCCCAATACCCCAACACAGCATGGTGCCCAATACCCCAACACAGCATGGTGCCCAATACCCCAACACAGCATGGTGCCCAATACCCCAACACAGCATGGTGCCCAATACCCCAACACAGCATGGTGCCCAATACCCCAACAGGCCCACAGCATGGTGCCAAACCCAACACAGCATGGTGCCCAATACCCCAACACAGCATGGTGCACATACCCCAACACAGCAGGTGCCCAATACCCCAACACAGCACGGTGCCCAATACCCCAACACAGCACGGTGCCCAATACCCCAACACAGCACGGTGCCCAATACCCCAACACAGCACGGTGGCCCAATACCACAACACAGCATGGTGCCCAATACCCCAACCCAGCATGGTGCCAATGACCCCAACACAGCATGGTGCCCAATACCCCAACACAGCATGGTGCCCAATACCCCAACACAGCATGGTGCCCAATACCCCAACACAGCATGGTGCCCAATACCCCAACACAGCATGGTGCCCAATACCCCAACACAGCATGGTGCCCAATACCCCAACACAGCATGGTGCCCAATACCCCAACACAGCATGGTGCCCAATACCCCAACACAGCATAGTGCCCAATACCCCAACACAGCATGGTGCCCAATACCCCAACACAGCATAGTGCCCAATACCCCAACACAGCATGGTGCCTAATACCCCAACACAGCATGGTGCCCAATACCCCAACACAGCATGGTGCCCAATACCCCAACACAGCATGGCGCCCAATACCCCAACACAGCATGGTGCCCAATACCTCAACACAGCATGGTGCCTAATACCCCAACACAGCATGGTGCCCAATACCCCAACCCAGCATGGTGCCAATGACCCCAACACAGCATGGTGTCCAATACCCCAACACAGCATGGTGCCCAATACCCCAACACAGCATGGTGCCCAATACCCCAACACAGCATGGTGCCCAATACCCCAACACAGCATGGTGCCCAATACCCCAACACAGCATGGTGCCCAATACCCCAACACAGCATGGCGCCCAATACCCCAACACAGCATGGTGCCCAATACCTCAACACAGCATGGTGCCCAATACCCCAACACAGCATGGTGCCCAATACCCCAACCCAGCATGGTGCCAATGACCCCAACACAGCATGGTGTCCAATACCCCAACACAGCATGGTGCCCAATACCCCAACACAGCATGGTGCCCAATACCCCAACACAGCACGGTGCCCAATACCCCAACACAGCATGGTGCCCAATACCCCAACACAGCACGGTGCCCAATACCCCAACACAGCATGGTGTCCAATACCCCAACACAGCATGCTGCCCAATACCCCAACACAGCATGGTTCTTAATACCCCAGCATAGCATTGTGCACCATAGAACAAAATGCCACAGTGCACCCTACCCTACTCCAAATGAGCATCTTGATTTATTGGAGGGCAAGGTTTTGGGAGCCAAGAGTGACTTTCTTCTCTATGAGAGGCCAAATGAATGGTAGGTGGTTCAGTGGATTAACCCAGCAGACAGAGACCTGAGATATGTAGGGTTGCACTGTATAACACCTGAGATTTATAGGTCTGTAATGGAAAGTCAGCATTGAAAAGGGGTCTGGGATTTCTGGGATAAGTTAATGACATATTTGTTGTGGAGGTTTTACATTGGGTGAGGTTTTATTTTTTTCCTCCTGATAGAGGTTGCACTTGGCACATTAGCCTCCCCGGTGTCGGGTAAATGGTATGACGGGGACTTTCGAAGGCTTTAATAAAACACCTCGGAATCAATCATCATGTGATTAAGATTGTTGCACCGTGCAGAAGCATCATTTAGGTTATTGAGATTTCTCTCTGGGAAATGTTCCCACCGTTTGATTAATCTAGGCCTAAGCCCTGCTTGTATCATGCAGCAATCCTTTGATTCAGTTGAGGAGATCAAGTAATTACTATTGTTGCTGGAGATGGTTTGCTTGATGAATTCAAGTCAGACAGTGCCGGGCCTGACAGGAAGCCAGGGGAAATCATTCCGTTCAGAATTTATACAAAATACCCTCAATCCCGTCATAGAAAAGTCCATTTCTTCTTCCTGGGTACCCCTGCAACTATAGTGACTGTTACCCCAATGTTTCTATATATCTGTAACCTTGTTATGGGCTAAGGGGGCCCAGCCTGAAGGCCAGTTAGGGGGGATTTGGGGTGAGTGCTTATTTGTGCCCTGGGTACCCCTGCAACTATAGTGACTGTTACCCCAATGTTTCTATATATCTGTAACCTTGTTATGGGCTAAGGGGGCCCAGCCTGAAGGCCAGTTAGGGGGGGATTTGGGGTGAGTGCTTATTTGTGCCCTGGGTACCCCTGGAACTATAGCGGGGTGACTGTTACCCCAATGTTTCTATATATCTGTAACCTTGTTATGGGCTAAGGGGGCCCAGCCTGAAGGCCAGTTAGGGGGGGATTTGGGGTAAGTGCTTATTTGTGCCCTGGGTACCCCTGGAACTATAGCGGGGTGACTGTTACCCCAATGTTTCTATATATCTGTAACCTTGTTATGGGCTAAGGGGGCCCAGCCTGAAGGCCAGTTAGGGGGGGATTTGGGGTGAGTGCTTATTTGTGCCCTGGGTACCCCTGGAACTATAGCAGGGTGACTGTTACCCCAATGTTTCTATATATCTGTAACCTTGTTATGGGCTAAGGGGGCCCAGCCTGAAGGCCAGTTAGGGGGGGATTTGGGGTGAGTGCTTATTTGTGCCCTGGGTACCCCTGGAACTATAGCAGGGTGACTGTTACCCCAATGTTTCTATATATCTGTAACCTTGTTATGGGCTAAGGGGGCCCAGCCTGAAGGCCAGTTAGGGGGGGATTTGGGGTGAGTGCTTATTTGTGCCCTGGGTACCCCTGGAACTATAGCGGGGTGACTGTTACCCCAATGTTTCTAATGAAATTAATTACATTATAACCTTATTTATACATATTATGGATCATGCTGAATATCCAGTAGGATGTAAAGTTCATGTTTACTTCGGATGAAGGAAATCCCAGGCACGTGACTATTCAGTAAAGAAACCAATATACAATAGTTACTTTATTCCATTTAACCTCATTTTACAATCTCCGCTTCCCAGCACCAAACTCTCCGGCTCCAGGTAGGGGGCATCTCTGGGGGCCACTGAGTGCAGGAAGCTGGAAGGAGAAGCCCATTAATCTGCCTCTCCCCTCCTCGCTCTCCATATAATACAATAAAGTGATTGACAGACATTATATTAAAGAGATTTTAATTAACTTGAATATGACTGTCATATGTTTTTTTTTTTTTTAATCAATAGATTTTTCATTACATGATTGTAGAGTTAAGCAGAAAATTAACACACGCGGATTCATTTATCCTCTGTGTATAGAAGAAAATGAAGTGAGACAGTATATTAACTTCCCGGCCGACGCCGGCCATACAGAAGCAGATATTGTGGGCAATCGACGGCTTGTTGACACATGTATGTTGCCAGAAGAAGAATATATGGTCTGGGATTTGGCATATATTTATCTATTGAGCCTATATAGTCATCCAATCGCCGATCTTTATTGGGGGGGAGGGGCAAATGATCGGACCCTGATCCCTGATTGATCTGGGATACCACGTGGGTGGCCAATTTGGGAAAACAACCACTCTTTTGTTGACCTCAACAAATATCATTGGATGGATGTCTTCCTTTTTTAGAGAGGCCTACAAGCCTGACAAAGGCCATTTGGTGTATATAAAACCAGCAGAGAAGCACCCAAAAAGCACCCTGTTTCCTCTAATTGACTATTCGGTGAACTCTCAGAAAGTACTGCCAGTTCTCACACTAAGAACACAAAGATGTGCAATTTTGAGCCAAGAACTGGCTCAGGAGGACTTTCAGGAGGTTCTTATTACTGTAGAGTGAGTAGTAGGTGACCAGATGTTTCTGTACCAGCGTAAATACATGGGTGGAGAAACAATCCCACCATAAGCCTTTCCGTAAAGCAACCATACTGCAAAGATCTGCTCATTTGGTCACCGCATAAGTAGATGGTTTCCCAAGGTGGCCACCCTAGCTCCTAGGAAGGTGTCATAGACTCTACTGGCACTTTCAGACTTGTCAAAGCTTCCCTTCCTCTACATCTGGCAACAACTTTTCTTTTCTCATGAAGTTGGGATCAAGTACAGGTACTGTTTTATTATTACAGAGAAAAGGGAATCATTTAACCATGAAATAAACCCAATAGGGCTGTTCTGCCCCCAATAAGGGGTAATTATATCTTAGTTGGGATCAAGTACAGGTACTGTTTTATTATTACAGAGAAAAGGGAATCATTTAACCATGAAATAAACCCAATAGGGCTGTTCTGCCCCCAATAAGGGGTAATTATATCTTAGTTGGGATCAAGTACAGGTACTGTTTTATTATTACAGAGAAAAGGGAACCATTTAACCATTAAATAAACCCAATAGGGCTGTTCTGCCCCCAATAAGGGGTAATTATATCTTAGTTGGGATCAAGTACAGGTACTGTTTTATTATTACAGAGAAAAGGGAATCATTTAACCATTAAATAAACCCAATAGGGCTGTTCTGCCCCAATAAGGGGTAATTATATCTTAGTTGGGATCAAGTACAGGTACTGTTTTATTATTACAGAGAAAAGGGAATCATTTAACCATGAAATAAACCCAATAGGGCTGTTCTGCCACAATAAGGGGTAATTATATCTTAGTTGGGATCAAGTACAGGTACTGTTTTATTATTACAGAGAAAAGGGAATCATTTAACCATGAAATAAACCCAATAGGGCTGTTCTGCCCCCAATAAGACTTGGACTTCCCCTTAAGGATAAACCTTGGCCACCCAAGGACAACACAGTCAGGCTTAAATAAGAATAAATCTTTCCATTCTCCGACAATTTCCACCAAAAAATTAGCGCCGATTAGTCATTCCACCCCTCCATGTAAACTTTCAGAAATAGCATGTTCTGCATCAGGAAACAGAAAAGCATAAGGAGGAGAAAAAAAAAGCGGAGAAGAGAGCTAACTATTGTGTTATGGGACTGGCAAGAAAGCTAATTTTCTCCAACAAAGGAACTCATTAAGCAAGTAGTCACATTTTGAATTGCAAATGTCATCTTTGAAAGATTATTACACACAATTTTTGGAAGCAGCTTTCATTTTACATTCATGGCAGGCCCAATGCCGGAGCTTTATTCCGCCGGGCTACCTGGCTTCATCTCATGGGCTGGATTTGTGCAAAATAAGAAGAAAAGCAGAGGATTTCCAGAGTTTAATAGAAAGGGAAAGTCCAACTCCTCCATATAAAGAAGCAAAGCTGAAATGATAAGGGTCGAACCCGAAACAATGGACATTTCCATCTGTTTGTGGATCCTCACCCCGGGCTCCAAGCTGATTAGAAGACCTTGCACTATACTGAGGGGCAAAACTGGTCTATAGTCGGGAATCTGATCATGTTACCCAGTGATCCCCAACCAGTGACTCGGGGGCAACATGTTGCTCCCCAACCCCTTGGGTGTTGCTCTCAGTGCCCCCAAACCAGGGAGTTATTTTTGAATTCCTGACTTGGGGGCAAGTTTTGGTGAATAAAAACAAGATTTCCTACCAAATAAAGCCCCTGTAAGCTGATAGGGTGCATAGAGGCCCCTAATAGCCAATCACAGCCCTTATTTGGCTCCTCCATGAACTTTTATGGTGCTTGGTTGCTCCCCAAGTCTTTTTACATTTGACTGTGGCTTCTGAGTAAGAAAAGTTGGGGGTCCCTTGTGAAATGCATGCAAGAGGAATTTTTGAAACTCTTTGGGATTAGTTCCCAGAATTCCTTGTATTTTTTTGCATATGTATAAGGCGGTCTAATCAACCCAATCCCTCCCACAATGCATTGTTTTCTGGTTGCTGGGTTTGGCAACCACATCAACCAGATGATTCAGATGCCGGTTGGAAATCGGCAGAATAGGAAGGCTAATAATTCAAAGCACCTAGTTCCCAGAATTCCTTGTATTTATTTGCATACGTATGAGGCGGTTTACTCAACCCTTTCGCTTTATTGGCATATCCCCCCCACAATGCATTGTTTTCTGGTTGCTGGGTTCGGCGACCATATCAACCAGATGATTCAGTTGCCAGTTGGAAATAGGCAGAATAGGAAGGCTAATAATGCAAAAGACCTAGTTCCCAGAATTCCTTGTATTTATTTGCATACACATGAGGCGGTCTCCCCAACCTTTTGCTTTATTGGCATATCCCCCCCACAATGCATTGTTTTCTGGTTGCTGGGTTCGGCGACCATATCAACCAGATGATTCAGTTGCCAGTTGGAAATAGGCAGAATAGGAAGGCTAATAATGCAAAAGACCTAGTTCCCAGAATTCCTTGTATTTATTTGCATACACATGAGGCGGTCTCCCCAACCTTTTGCTTTATTGGCATATCCCCCCCACAATGCATTGTTTTCTGGTTGCTGGGTTCGGCGACCCCTTCAATCAGTTGATTCTGTTGCAGGTTGGAAATAGGCAGAATAGGAAGGCTACCGCTGGGTGAAAGTCTTGGTGGGCCCAGTGCTGGCTGCTGAAACTGATATATGTGGCTATCTAATGCCCCTGAGTAGGGATCTGTCTGATTTTGCTTCACTGAAAATTTTGTGAAACAACAGGAAAATTCCCAAAACGGGGAAAAATCCATGTAAATGTGTTTGTCGCACAACTTTTCTGTTGCCTGCTTCTTTTTGTTGTTGCGCATACTTTTGGCACGACCGTGCCCATTTTGCCAAGACTGTGCCTACTTTGGCACGACCGTGCCCATTTTGCCAAGATTCCGCCTACTTTGACACGACTGCGCCCAATTTGACTTTTTTTGACACACAACTAATCTTTCCGTGGCAAATTTTCGCAGAACAATTCGCCAATGCCAAAATGCGGAAATTCGCTGCAAATCCAAAAACTTGGCTCATCACTACCCCTGAGCTCTGCCCGCCCCCCGTACTGTTCCATTCCAGCCGGCACAGAATCCTCTTGCACGACTCTCCCACAATGCATTTCCCAGAAACAGTTTTGGATCTTATCCTGTTTGGTGGGGGCCCCTGAGCTCAAACTTCTCCGGTGGGACCCAGTCTGGGTGTTGCTTTCAAAGCACTTTGCATTAATACAACAAGAATGAGTATCTGAATTAATACTCTGCCCTTTATGAAACGTTTCTGGACATTGTAATGGAGCGCTTTTAATTGAGCTCGTGGCTCCTAATTTGGATGTTGATTTAGTCCGGCCTTTGTTCCCATGATACTGTATGTTGTGATAAACTGCGCCGTTGCCAATTAAGCCCTCCCCGTTGCCATTACGGAGCCCAGATTAATGCACTCCCTGCAAACCCGTGTACAATGCCCAATAAATTAATGTTTCTCCTTGAAATATCAGTGTCCTAACAGAATCAAACCATCGTTAATTAGGCCAATGTTCCTGAAGGTGACCGAGCGGCTACAAATGCCGTGGCTTTATCTCTCAGCACCTGGGCTGCAGCAGCAGCGTGAGCAATGTGGCCGCCATAACTGATTTACGCAGCGCGGCTCGCATTACCGCCGTGTCAGCAGCGGCCAGAAACCGTTCCTGAGCTATACAATAAAGCCACTTAGGCATTAACCCACACGTGCACAACCTGCCGCTCGGTATGGCGCCCAATGATTGGGGAGAGCCGGGAATGTGATTAGAATTCAAATAAACTCAGTGATACGATCAGATTAGAAAAGGAATTCTGCACAAATGTCAATAGAAAATACAAATTATTATTATTATTATTATTACTAACATTTATTTATAAATGAAAAATTTGCGAAATGCATTTGTCACGTGATTTTTTTTTCTTGCCCGCGTCTGTTTTGTCGCCCGCGTTTTTTTTTTAACGCGCCCGCGCCCCTGGCGAAAAAATTCGCTCAACACTATCACTCATCACTAATTGGAAGCTTTAGGAGAGTTTTGCAAAATTTGTTGTGCGTTTTTTTTTTTTTGTCACCCGGGTCTTTTTTGGTCGCCTGCGATTTGTTAACGCCCCGCGCCCTTTTTTAATGCAACCGTGCCCATTTTTTATGCAACCGCACCTTTTTTGACGTGTCCGTGCCCTTTTTTGACGCAGGTCACGCCCATTTTTGATGCGACCATGCCCAATTTGGCGCTACCCCTTTTTTGATGTGACCGTGCCCTTTTTTGACGCAGGTTACGCCCATTTTTTACGTGACCATGCCCAATTTGACGCTATCTCTTTTTTGATGTGACCGTGCACTTTTTTGACACAGGTCACGCCCGTTTTTGACGCGACCGTGCCCAATTTGTCGCTATCCCATTTTTGACATGACCGTGCCCAATTTGGCGCGATTGTGCCCTTTTTTGACGCAGGTCACGCCTGTTTTTGACGCGGCCATGCCCAATTTGATGCTATCCCTTTTTTGGCGCAATCGTGCCCTTTTTTGATGCAGGTCACGCCCGTTTTTGACACAACCGTGCCCAATTTGACGCTATCTCTTTTTTGATGTGACCGTGCCCTTTTTTGACACAGGTCACGCCCATTTTTGACGTGACTGTGCCCAATTTGGCGCTATCCCATTTTTGACATGACCGTGCCCAATTTGGCACGATTGTGCCCTTTTTTGACGCTGGTCACGCCTGTTTTTGACGCGACCTTGCCCAATTTGACGCTATCTCTTTTTTGATGTGACCGTGCCCTTTTTTGACACAGGTCACGCCCGTTTTTGACGCGACCGTGCCCAATTTGTCGCTATCCCATTTTTGACATGACCGTGCCCAATTTGGCACGATCGTGCCCTTTTTTGACGCTGGTCACGCCTGTTTTTGAAGCGACTGTGCCCAATTTGACGCTACCCCTTTTTTGACGTGACCGTGCCCAATTTGGCGCGACCATGCCCTTTTTTCACGCAGGTCACGCCTGTTTTTGATGCTACTGTGCCCAATTTGACGCATGATGAAATTTTCTTTACATGCGGCAAATTTTTCCGTGGCGATTTTTCACTGAAATTTTGCAAAACAATTTGTCAATGGCGAAATGCGGAAATTCGCTGGGTCCACTTTAGTTCTGGGGTCCCCCTAACAAAATCACCCCCTTTCCTGTGTGGGTTGTTGTTATTAAATCAGACATTCCCGCGCAGGTAGAATTACGGGCGACCATTGCAAGGTCCTGACAGCTATAAATACGCGCAATACGAGTTTCCCTAAATAACACAACAGAGTCTCCGCATCGGCCGCTATTGTAAACCAACGACAAATTCCCTTTTTTTTACAGCCGAGAACATCTTGTACAATGAAATGATACGAAATGCATTCTCGGCATTAATATTCTTTGCTACCTTGCATGGAAATAAATTAGGGAGAGCGGAACATTTCGGTACTTACTATGTTACTAAATCTGTCGGGGAGGTTCTTTCATTCTCGCAGGCTGAAGGCATCACTAATATTTTTGGGTTTATGACTTGGATGTACAGGGACAATATATTTTGTGAAAATTGCTTTGCGGGAGTTTCTAACATCCCCGGTGCAGCAAAAGGTTAGGAGCTAAAAATGAGCATTTTACAGGATTTGATAAAGAATCAGGTATTTGGTTGGTGGAGCGATAAAATCCTTTGGACCTCGGTTTCGTTGCGCAAAAATGGAGGCTTCTTGCATTTCCTTATGATCGGTGCCCTTGTGTCTATTATGTGTCCTACACTCACCCCTACACTCACTCACCCCTACACTCACTCACCCCTACACTCACTCACCCCTACACTCACTCACCCCTACACACACTCACCCCTACACTCACTCACCCCTACACACACTCACCCCTACACACACTCACCCCTACACTCACTCACCCCTACACTCACTCACCCCTACACTCACTCACCCATACACTCACTCACCCCCGGTCTGGCCTGTCCTACACTCACTCACCCCCGGTCTGGCCTGTCCTACACTCACTCACCCCCGGTCTGGCCTGTCCTACACTCACTCACCCCCGGTCTGGCCAGTCCTACACTCACTCACCCCCGGTCTGGCCTGTCCTACACTCACTCACCCCCAGTCTGGCCTGTCCTACACTCACTCACCCCCGGTCTGGCCTGTCCTACACTCACTCACCCCCGGTCTGGCCAGTCCTACACTCACTCACCCCCGGTCTGGCCAGTCCTACACTCACTCACCCCCGGTCTGGCCTGTCCTACACACTCACCCCCAGTCTGGCCTGTCCTACACTCACTCACCCCCGGTCTGGCCTGTCCTACACTCACTCACCCCCGGTCTGGCCTGTCCTACACTCACTCACCCCCGGTCTGGCCTGTCCTACACTCACTCACCCCCGGTCTGGCCTGTCCTACACTCACTCACCCCTGGTCTGGTCTGTCCTACACTCACTCACCCCCGGTCTGGCCTGTCCTACACTCACTCACCCCCGGTCTGGCCTGTCCTACACTCACTCACCCCCGGTCTGGCCAGTCCTACACTCACTCACCCCCGGTCTGGCCTGTCCTACACTCACTCACCCCCGGTCTGGCCAGTCCTACACTCACTCACCCCCGGTCTGGCCTGTCCTACACACTCACCCCCAGTCTGGCCTGTCCTACACTCACTCACCCCCGGTCTGGCCAGTCCTACACTCACTCACCCCCGGTCTGGCCTGTCCTACACTCACTCACCCCCGGTCTGGCCTGTCCTACACTCACTCACCCCCGGTCTGGCCTGTCCTACACTCACTCACCCCCGGTCTGGCCAGTCATTCATTAAGAATTCTACTGCTTCAATATACATTTAACAAAGGGACTGAGTTTTAACCTGCAACTTACTTGTTTTCAAGGTTAAAACCCCGAAATTGTTGCCGTTTTATTGGCCCATTGGGATCACCTGACTGTAGCTGGGAAGTGTGGGGGCTACAACATGAAGCTGGCTACTGCCCAACCATAAGCTTGCAATAGTAACATATGAACCTCAGCTGACTCTAGTGCTCATTTTGTGGGTTCTATTAGTCAGAAGACTTGACTTGCAAGAAAACACGATTGTCAGTGTGCAGACAAGGGGTTAAGGTTTGTTGGGCAGTGGAAGGTCAGGATGATATCAGTGGGAATACAAAGCTTCATGCAGAGAGTAATTCAGTAACTCGGGGGTCAGGCACCACAACCTCATTGAACAAATATCCCCATTCTCTACACTGGGAGACTTTAGTAGGAAAGGCCCCGACCCTCAATCCTCTGCCTCTTCAATTACCCCCGTCAGCTACAAAAACAAATTCATTTCAGTGAGAAATGAACTATTTTAAACTCCCCCCCCCCCCCCCCCCGCTCCTTTTTAAATTTCATTAAATGCTTCTTCTGATGAAAACAAATGCAGGAATCAACATGAACTGGAGACATTTTTTTTTTCGATGACTTCTTCCAATTTCATTTCAGAGGAGGCTCGGCGAGGCCATCACGCCGTATTCTGATCATGCTGCCGGAGCTTGGAGTGCATTTTAATAACTGAATGTGTAATAAAGTCTGAGAGGTCTGCAAAAAAAAAAAAAAAATAATTGAATACATAGGGTGCTTTGATCATACCAGCAGCATGTCATCCCCGGTTCAATTATCTGCAGAACTCTGTGATAACGTTAACCTGGTGGAGGTGAATAAATTGGCTGGAGTCAAGTCTCCTGATTAGTTAAGAAGGAATTTTCATATTGCTTCCATTAGGCAGCCTTCTGTGCCCGGGTAGGGAACACGTGCCGGAGAAAGACATGAAATGAAGCTCATTCCGTGCCGTGGGCATTGGCCTTTTTATGGTGATGAATGAGTCCCCAGATCCTTTTAATTGCACATCCATGCAGTCCTCTTGGATTTCTGGGTCTTTGTGTCACAACCAATTTGAAAGACAGTATTCTACTCTAGTGTTCTGCAAAACCCCTTTGTGCCGCTGCAATAGAAAGTGTTCCAACACTATAGGGTACGTGGTACTTCTGGCCAACCAGTCTTTGTCATCAAGCTGGCCATACATGCACCAATAACATCATATAAAACCTAGATTTTTAGACCATGTGTGGGCTCAGAATTATTGACCTGATAATGTTTGTACCATGGCTATCGTTGCTTAGTCATTCAGACAGGTTGGAAATTTGGGTCGGATAAGGATAAAATTTGTACGTATATTGTGTATCTGACGATATCCTTGGGGGACCTACAATGGAAGTCACTTTCGTACGATTGGTGCTGCCAACTATTCCATGTTCAGAAAATCCTCCCACTGGTTATTTTTAGGGCTTTATCCTAAAATTTCTGACTTATTGTGAGATTAAAGGTGGCCATACACGTTAAGCAAGCGGATCTTCTCCCAATATCCACAACTACGGGTGGGCGATAATCGGGGAAAATGTAGGCTAATTCAATCATTTGTCCCTGGGGCCAAACTATTGAATTATAAAGTGAGCATTGGCGCAGTCAGTTCGGGGACCACATCAATGAGCCCATGCGGTACCCGATCCAACTAAATCTTTTAACCTGTCAGATCGATATCTGGCCAATTTCAGGCCAGATATCGTTCTGGCATGCCCCTCGTTCCTGCCCCTACATGGGCCGATAAGCTGCCGAATTGGTCCAAAGGACCGATATCGGCAGCTGCAATTGGCCCGTGTATGGCATTAGATCATTGTATTTCAACGTACAATCAATATCCAAACGTTCATAGAACGTTCATAGACTAAAATCTGAATGTATACGGCCACCTTTAGTCTGAGGGCAATCACCAATCTTTTATAGGCACACCCTCTTCCTGTTATACATTGTGTATTTAAAATGTCTCTAGTTACCCTTGACTGACCCATTGTCATTGTCACCTTGACAATCAGTGTTTTTGTTGTTGGCCATAGCGATTCACTGAGCAAAATCTTAGTCATAGAACAGCATCTAGCAAGATCTAAAGCCACCTGAGGGCAAATACTTCCACTGAAGTTAAGTTATAACTGTTATACTTTGTGTTTTTAAAAAGTCTCTGGTTACCCTTGTCCGACCCATTGTCATTGTCACCTTGAGAATCAGTCTGAGAACAATCACCAATCTTTTATAGGCACCCCTCTTTCTCTGAAGATATGGAGCACTGTTATACATTGTGTATTTAATAAGTCTCTAGTTACCCTTGACCGACCCATTGTCTTTGTCACCTTGAGAATCAATCTCAGAACAATCACCAATCTTTTATAGGCACCCCTCTTCCACTGAAGATACATTGTGTATTTAAAAAGTCTCTAGTCTCTCCCTTGAGGCCTACAGATTAGATTGGTGGCTATGCCAACATAGCACCTTGCACATTGTCTCATAGTGTATAGTTTCAATGCTCTCCTTCCCCGCAAACCCATAACATTAGATTTCCAATAAATGTATTCAACGTTGATCGTGTTTGAAACGGGCTTCCCTTCATTATCTGTGAGTTGTGTATGGGGATGGATTTGGCCTGAGCTTCTGCCAGTGTTAAGTTATTAGTTTGTTCTGTATGCTAACATTCCCAGTCTGCCAGAAACCCTTGGCACAATTTAAATGAATTATGGCTTTATAAAGAGATTAGTCACTTGGAAAAAAATGGCTGAGTAAGTGTTTTTCGTTCTTGGCCATCGCAATTCACTGAGCAAAAGCTTAGTCATGGAACAGCATCTAGCAAGATCTAAAGCCACCCGAGGCCAGATACTAGAACCAAGACCATAGACTACACAAGTGAGCAAGGAATATCTCTTATATTCTTATTGTCTCCCCCCACCCACTGAGTTAACTGGGTGCATTACAGTAACGCCAACTACTATTAACACTTTGGTAGCTATAACTGCGAAGGTTGAACATCACTGCCATAAGTTTTCAACATCGAACCCCTAACAATTACTGCCACTAGTAAGATGCTAGAAATGGGAGCTTGGCCTGGCCTGGGACGTAGAATTAGTATTGTTTGTTGTGGGGGATGTGAACAATTTGGTCATTATATTGACAGTGCATGGTGCTGTGCAACTTTTTTCAAAATGGCGGCCAAATACAGGATTCAGAAAAATCTATTGGGGGCAAAATAAGTTATTTGGTTATTATATTGACAGTGCATGGTTCTGTGCAACTTTTTTTCAAAATGGTGGCCAAATACAGGATTCAGAAAAATCTATTGGGGGCAAAGTAAGTTATTTGGTTATTATATTGACAGTGCATGGTTCTGTGCAACTTTTTTTCAAAATGGTGGCCAAATACAGGATTCTGAATGAATCTATTGGGGGCAAAATAAGTTATTTGGTCCTTATATTGACAGTGCATGGTGCTGTGCAACTTTTTTCAAAATGGCGGCCAAATACAGGATTCAGAAAAATCTATTGGGGGCAAAATAAGTTATTTGGTTATTATATTGACAGTGCATGGTTCTGTGCAACTTTTTTTCAAAATGGTGGCCAAATACAGGATTCAGAAAAATCTATTGGGGGCAAAGTAAGTTATTTGGTTATTATATTGACAGTGCATGGTTCTGTGCAACTTTTTTTCAAAATGGTGGCCAAATACAGGATTCTGAATGAATCTATTGGGGGCAAAATAAGTTATTTGGTCCTTATATTGACAGTGCATGGTGCTCTGCAACTTTTTTCAAGATGGCGCCCAAATACATGATTTAGAAAAATCTACTGGGGGAAAAGTAAGCAATTTGGTCATTATATTGACAGTGTATGGTGCTGTGCCACTTTTTTCAAGATGGCGGCCATATAAAGGATTCAGAAAGAATCTATTGTGGGTAGAGATGCAGCGAACTGTTCGCCGGCGAACTAATTCGCGCGAACATCGGGTGTTCGCAAGTCCGCAAATTCGCGAACTTTTGGCGATGTTCGCCATTTTGGGTTCGCCGCGTTTTTTTGGGGCCGCGTTTTTTTGCCTCGGTTTTTTCCGCCGCGTTTTTTCGCTTTGGTTTTTCGCCTTTGCGTATACATAGGAATAGCTTTTTTTTTTTTTTTTTTGGCGTTTTTTTTTTGCGTTTTTTTTACAAGGTATTTTTCAGAGAAATTTTTGCCCTTGATCCCCCTCCTGCATGTCACTGTCCAGGTCGTGGCACCCTTTAAACAACTTTAAAATCAGTTTTCTGGCCAGAAATGGCTTTTCTAGGTTTTAAAGTTCACCTTCCCATTGAAGTCTATGGGGTTCGCAAAGTTTGCGAATATTCGCGAGTTTTGCCGAAAGTCCGTGAACGGGTTCGCAAACATTTTTGGCGATATTCGCTACATCACTAATTGTGGGCAAAGTGAGCAATTTATTCATTATACTGACAGTTCATGGTGCTTTGCCACTATGTCTAGATGGGGGCCATATACAGGATTCATAAAGAATCTATTGGGGGCAAAGTAAGTTATTTGGTCCTTATATTGACAGTGCATGGTGCTGTGCAACTTTTTTCAAAATGGCGGCCAAATACAGGATTCGGAAAGAATCTATTGGGGGCAAAGTGAGCAATTTGGTCATTATATTGACAGTGCATGATGCTGTGCAACCTTTTTCAAAATGGTGCCCAAATACAGCATTTGGAAAGAACCCATTCGGGGCAAAGTGAGTAATTTGGTCATTATTTTGACAGAGCATGGTGCTTTGCCACTTTTTTCAAAATGGCGCCCAAATACAGCATTTGGAAAGAATCCATTCGGGGCAAAGTAAGTTATTTGTTATATTGACAGTGCATGGTGCTGTGCAAGAATCTACATCAATACATTCTGGTTGATTGGAATTATGGGCAAAATTAGAGATTATATCTATAAAATCCAATTATTTATTGGTTATTGTTTGAGTCTTAGAAGGGTGTGGTCAGACTGAAACAACTCATAAGGCAGCGTGTCCTTTTACATGGGTTCTTCTTCAGACGACAGCTACCCACTAGCAATACGTTGTCTTTAGCATTCAGTAATACGAGCCCTTCCTATTCATTGTCTGGATTTGACCTTGATTGATAGAGAGTTGCGAGTTCACCCATGAATAAGAGCAAAGTGATGTGTGACCGACTTGGACACGTCTCTTCAACAGATCCTGACATCCATATGTGTGCATGAAAAAAATGTCCGTCACAGCAGGCTGATTAGTATAGAAGTGCAAGGATAGGGGAGAAGGGGCTCCTCTGCATGAAACGCGTCTCCGCAGCCGAAACTCCTTTCCTTCCATATTTAGCAGGAGCCGCCTTGATCCTTCAAGAGATAAAGTTAATTTTTAACCTGCATGAAACACAGCTCCATCATCAGGCTGGCTTCTTGCCTTGGAAATCAATCTGATCAGTCAGCGAGAACATTAAACAGGGACTTTAAGTACAAAACCCTGTCTGTACAACAACCTCTGTGCCGAGAAGGAGAAAGTTTCACCTTTAATTGCAAAGCATCGCTCACTGTCTATTGCTCCCTGGATCACACATTAAGCATGTCACCACTTCTGGGGCAACCGCATAAAAAACGCAAATAGAACCCTCAGGGGGCCATGATCGCCCCCCACGGATGGATAGAGGAATAGACAGAGATTTGTCTTTCTCTCTTTGATCCCTGCTTCGCGCCGACGTGAGCGATGTCCTTTATTTTTAAATACAGAATACATGTGCTGCACTTCATTTCCATCCTTTTTTGCTATACTTGCCAGCTAGTCGTGTAGTCTAATCCTCCTATTCCTGCGGGAGAAGCCGGTGCCAGTTCTCTGATGGATTCCTGCTTATGAAGGGAATATACGCCTAGGGTGAAATGCAGAATGAATAGGGTAGGACGGTCGGCTGGAATGTCTGTGTTCCGGAGAACAAAGAGCCGTCGAATTAAATTCGTTAATGGCTTTATAGAATCTCTGAACATTAAATGTTTAGTTAAATTCCCAAAAAATATATATATTGCACTTTACAAGAGACTAATGCAGCTCACCTCTTTGTGAGCAGGAGAATAGCGGTAATTCAGTTGTTTGGAGCCTGAGTGACACTAAGCGTCCCGCAGTATCTCAGATAGCTATCTGTTTGCTCAAAGCTTCCTTGACTGGCAGATCGGCTAAGTGACAGGTGGGAAAAAAGAAAAGAGAGATGGTGCTTGCGAGGGAATGAAAACGAGTCCTAATTTAGTAGGGTTTTCTGCCGGTTGCTAAGGCAGGGATGTAGCCTCAAATCCAGGTGGAAATTCAGTTGCATGGATAGAACAGAATTTAAATATTATAAATGAAACAAAACACAGCTTCCAAACTACGAATCCGGTCACAGTGTAGGTTTAACTATAAAATTTACACCCTTGGAATAGGTCTTTGCCCTCCAGTTGGAGCAGGGCTTTGCCCTCCGGTTGGGGCAGGGCTTTGCCCTCCAGTTGGAGCAGGGCTTTGCCCTCCAGTTGGAGCAGGTCTTCGCCCTCCAGTTGGAGCCGGGCTTTGCCCTCCGGTTGGGGCAGGGTTTTGCTCTCCAGGGTCTTTGCCCTCCGGTTGGGGCAGGGTTTTGCTCTCCAGGGTCTTTGCCCTCCGGTTGGAGCAGGGCTTTGCCCTCCAGTTGGAGCAGGTCTTCACCCTCCAGTTGGAGCAGGGCTTTGCCCTCCGGTTGGGGCAGGGTTTTGCTCTCTGGGGCCTTTGCTCTCTGTTTGCAGCAGTTCTCTGTTCTCCAGTTGGCACAGGACTTTGCTTTTAGGTTAAAGCAGGGCTTTGCTCTCTGGGGCCTTTGGTCTTTTGGGGCAGGTCTTTGCCCTCCAGTTGGAGCAGGGCTTTGCTCTCTAGGTTGGAGCAGGGCATTGCTCTGTGGGGCCTTTGCTCTCTGTTTGGGCAGGGCTTAGTTCTCCAGTTGGCACAGGACTTTTCTCTTAGGTTAAAGCAGGGCTTTGATCTCCGGGGCCTTTGGTCTTTGGTTGGGGCAGGTCTTTACTCTCCAGTTGGAACAGGGCTTTGCTCTCTGGGTCTTTGGGATTTGTGAGTCCTGAGGCCATCCCCATTGGTCGCCCCCCCTCCCCCTGCGCACATGAGTGGGTGCATGAACCCCGCCCCCCCCCCCCGCGCGCGGCATCGAGCTCAAGTGCGCAAGCGCATACATTTAATCTCCCATACGGAGCAGTAGGGAGAGGTCCCCACTGCTTTGTATGGGAGCAAAATTTAAATATTTTGTTTCGGCGGGGCGGCATGCCACCCCTAAGTTTGTGCCTCCCTAGGCCCAGCCCTTTGTGGCTTCTCTACGAATCCGGGGCCTGGTCTTTGCCCTCCAGTTGGAGCAGGGCTTTGTTCTTAGGTTAAAGCAGGGCTTTGCTCTCTGGGGTCTTTGGTCTTTGCCCTCCAGTTGGAGCAGGTCTTTGCTCTCTGGGGCCATTACTCTCTGCTTGGGGCAGGGCTCTGTTCTCCAGTTGGCACATGACTTTGTTCTTAGGTTAAAGCAGTGCTTTGCTGTCTGGGGTCTTTGCTCTTCATTTGGGGAAGGTCTTTGCCCTCTAGTTGGAGCAGAGCTTTGCTTTCTGGGTTGGAGCAGGGCTTTGCTTTCTGGGTTGGAGTAGGGCTTTGCTTTCTGGGTTGGAGCAAGGCTTTGCTTTCTGGGTTGGAGCAGGGCTTTGCTTTCTGGGTTGGAGCAGGGCTTTGCTTTCTGGGTTGGAGCAGGGCTTTGCTTTCTGGGTTGGAGCAGGGCTTTGCTTTCTGGGTTGGAGCAGGGCTTTGCTTTCTGGGTTGGAGCAGGGCTTTGCTTTCTGGGTTGGAGGAGGGCTTTGCTTTCTGGGTTGGAGGAGGGCTTTGCTTTCTGGGTTGGAGCAGGGCTTTGCTTTCTGGGTTGGAGCAGGGCTTTGCTTTCTGGGTTGGAGCAGGGCTTTGCTTTCTGGGTTGGAGGAGGGCTTTGCTCTCTGTTGGAACAGGGTTTTGCTCTCCAAAATCCATTCCCAATGAATGGTCAGACACTTACAGACTGCCTGATTCAGATAGCCATGTGTTCCACAGTATAATCTTGCTGAAGTTGGTTGGCTTATGGGCAGGCGGAGGGGCCCAATAGGATCTGAGCTCACTGGGATTTTACCCAGTATCCTGTGGGGTAGTCTGACCCTGGCAATAAACAAACTAAAATCAAAAGTTATCAAGCAATGAAAATAAATTGCTTCCCTACATTCCTTTTTGTTTAGCGTGTGATTTAATTAACTCTGAGGTGCTTTACTGTATATATTTATTAATTTTACAATTTGAATGGGTAATTGAACCTAAACTGGTTTTTATACTTTACAAGTAACGCAATGCAATAAGCAGAAACCTAGGCTTATGAGCTAACGGTCAACAGAGCAGAGATATAGGAACTGTTAATTGTTAATATGCAATTAATGTGGAAAATGGTGAAATATCTCATATCAGGGAAAGTATAAATAGCTTTTTGATAACATGTTTTTAGTAACATCTGGTCCATTAACATAGCTGGAATCTGTACGGGCGGGCCCTGGAGATTTGGCATTTGACTCGGAAATCTTTGGGGACAGAAGTTATTTCTGTCATTTTTTTGGCTCTTCATTTTACAAGTACTAAAATGTAGTGATAATTGGCATTTGCTTGTGGAATTCTGTGCGGTTTGTCACTTGAGGGTGGAATATTCACTTGCCCTTTGGGGTGGCTCTGCTTCTCTGGGCCCCTGTTATATCTATTCACCCTACTTGGGTTTGGCCAATAACCGCTCTACGGATGTCACGGGGACGCTAACTGCAATAATCGCACAACTATGGATTTACGTTAGACCCTTGTGGGTTGACCTAGATGCTCTTGAAATGTTTCCAGCACATCATAGATAACTGGAAGTTACGATACCGCGTGGAAATACATTAATTGAATCTGACAATTGTCTCTAAATGAAAACCAGACCCAGTTATGTGTTACTGTGACTCCAAATGGGTCATTAACGATATCCCTGGGCAGATATACAAGTGCACTAAGTATGGAGCAATTCTGCCCAGGGAATGGGCACCTCACACACGATTGGTGCATTGCTCAGCCTCAGGTTGGGTAGGCCAACCCTGCCATTAATGCCTCCATAGGATAGGTGGTAAGGAAAATTTCACGCATCAAAAAAATTGTCATGTGACTTTTCTTTTGATGAGAGACAATTCTCTGCACGTCCAAAAATTGTCGCGAGTGGCAAAAGAGTTGATGTGAGACAATTCTTTTTTGAACTGTTTTATTATTACAGAGAAAAGGGAATCATTTAACCATTAAATAAACCCAATAGGGCTGTTCTGCCCCCAATAAGGGGTAATTATATCTTAGTTGGGATCAAGTACAGGTACTGTTTTATTATTACAGAGAAAAGGGAATCATTTAACCATTAAATAAACCCAATAGGGCTGTTCTGCCCCCAATAAGGGGTAATTATATCTTAGTTGGGATCAAGTACAGGTACTGTTTTATTATTACAGAGAAAAGGGAATCATTTAACCATGAAATAAACCCAATAGGGCTGTTCTGCCCCCAATAAGGGGTAATTATATCTTAGTTGGGATCAAGTACAGTTACTGTTTTATTATTACAGAGAAAAGGGAATCATTTAACCATGAAATAAACCCAATAGGGCTGTTCTGCCCCAATAAGGGGTAATTATATCTTAGTTGGGATCAAGTACAGGTACTGTTTTATTATTACAGAGAAAAGGGAATCATTTAACCATGAAATAAACCCAATAGGGCTGTTCTGCCCCCAATAAGGGGTAATTATATCTTAGTTGGGATCAAGTACAGGTACTGTTTTATTATTACAGAGAAAAGGGAATCATTTAACCATGAAATAAACCCAATAGGGCTGTTCTGCCCCAATAAGGGGTAATTATATCTTAGTTGGGATCAAGTACAGGTACTGTTTTATTATTACAGAGAAAAGGGAATCATTTAACCATGAAATAAACCCAATAGGGCTGTTCTGCCCCAATAAGGGGTAATTATATCTTAGTTGGGATCAAGTACAGGTACTGTTTTATTATTACAGAGAAAAGGGAATCATTTAACCATTAAATAAACCCAATAGGGCTGTTCTGCCCCCAATAAGGGGTAATTATATCTTAGTTGGGATCAAGTACAGGTACTGTTTTATTATTACAGAGAAAAGGGAATCATTTAACCATGAAATAAACCCAATAGGGCTGTTCTGCCCCCAATAAGGGGTAATTATATCTTAGTTGGGGTCAAGTACAGGTACTGTTTTATTATTACAGAGAAAAAGGAAATCTTTTTTAAATTCTATATTATTTGATTAAAATTGAGTCTATGGTAGACGGGCTTTCCGTAATCCGAGTTTTCTGGATAATGGGTTTCCTGATAAGGGATCCCATTCCTGTATAGCATATATAAATAGCATCTTTTATCCCCCAACCTTTGTCAAAAATAGGGCACTGCTCACTCCTCCGATGGGTCCTTCCTTGGACTAGATTTGCTAGTAAGCCTTTCGGAAATCTTTTTTTATTTTTTTTGAAGATGTTACTTTGCCTTTAATATAACGGCTGTTTATTTTTCAAACCTGTTAACATATCCGGCGGGCACCTAGTCCGGCAGAGGCAGAATAATGCGTGACACAGGCTCATTAAACAATTTAGGGCGCTGCAATGTATTCACAATCCCATCTCGAAGGCCTAGAGGTTGGTATTAAGTGTTTGTGAGGCTGATATATAATATTGGAGAAGAAGAGCAACAGATTGCATCACATCTGCTAAGCAGCAGGCTCTCAATTTAGAAGTGTCTTGTGCCCTCAATCCCAGGGAATGCTTCTAATGCCGGGCTCTCTAATGCCAATCTCTCTGCCGCCGAAAAATGATTTCATCCTTTTAATGGAAGCGTCTGCGGGCTTTCGCTTTCCCAAATAGAGACATAACAGATTTATTGGGGAATACAGAAACCCACACAGAGCCGTGTATCACGAGGCAAAGCTATAGGGTACAAGCGGCTAGCAGGCTCCCAGATAAACTCAGCCGATTTAAGATTATATGGGTCATTTATAAACACAAGTGCAAAAAAAGCAATTTTGGATGCAAATTGCCAGGGTTTTTTTGGCCATAATGTAGAATTTCTTCGTTGTTGTGTTTGAAAAAAGAACAGAATTGCACTAAAAATTGGGTGCAAGTTGCACATTTTTGGAGTATGGGGGGATTTGCATCACCTTTGCATCTGGGTGCAAGTTTGGTGCACTCATTGACGTAACCCACTATGGGAATCCCGTAGTCTCCACCAGATCCTAAGCTCAGGGATCCCTAACCAGTGGCTCAGGGGCAACATGTTGCTCCCCAACCCCTTGGATGTTGCTCTCAGTGCCCCCAAACCAGGGAGTTATTTTTGAATTCCTGACTTGGGGGCAAGTTTTGGTTGCATTTACTACCAAATTAAAGCCCCCTGTAAAGGTGGCCATACATGTGAAGATCCACTCGCTTGGTGAGGTCGCCAAGTGAACGGATCTACTCCCGATATCCCCACCTATAGGTGGGCGATATCGAAAGAATTTAGGCTAATTCGGTTGTTTGGCCCTGGGGTCAAACGATCTAATTGGAACACCGGAATAGGTGCAGTCGGTTCGGGGACCACATAAACGAGCCAATGCAGTCCACGATCCGACTAAATTTTTTTAACCTGCCCGATCGATATCTGGCCAATTTCAGGCCAGATGTTGGTCGGGCAGGCTGGTCGTTTATGCCCCTACAGGGGCCGATTAGCTAAGGGACCAATATGGACAACTACAGTCGGCCCGTGTATGTCCACCTTAAGCTGTTAGTGTGCATAGAGGCTACTTAATAGCCAATCACAGCCCTTATTCGGCTCCTCCATGAACTTTTATGGTGCTTGTGTTGCTCTCCAAGTCTTTTTACATTTGACTGTGGCTCATGAGTAAGAAAGGTTGGGGACTGCCTTAGCTTCATGGTTCCCGAATGTGAATAGATACAGTTACACACCATTCATGAGAAGATGCTGGATGGACACATTAGCAACCATGTGGAAGTGCAGGAGCATCAATATGCCCTCTCCACTATGTCCATTTTAGAGCTTCCGCTCATAAATGACCCCTTATGACTCTACTAATAAATCATAGGTTGGCAAAGGGACATAGACATGACATGAGATTTGGCTTTGGTTTCTCACCATGTCCCACCATGACCCATTTCAACAGACCTTTTCCTTTGAAATGAATGTTGGTGCTTTGGCATTTCATGTGCATCATGAGAGCTGTGCCATGTCAACATGAGGTTTGCTCCATCTCTGTGAATGATGTGCAATTTAAATGTCTCTTATATCTTCCTTTAAGGCAATACAGGTTGAATGTGGCATTCAACTTATGTTTTAAAAAGTAGGAGTGTCTGTACCGTATGTATAGAAGAGGAACTTTTGACTTTTTATAGCCCCTTTCACCATGATAGCTCTAGTTCTTCCATTAAAGCACCAATGCTGTAATTTATGTACTACTATTAAACCTACCAGCATAGAGGTGCATAGTGTTGCCACCTGTCTGGTTTTGACCCAGATTTCTTAAGGGCTGTCTGGGTCAAAATTGGCTGCCAGATTGATGTCATAGCCCGACCTCCTCAATGTAATAGTCCTGCCCACCCTAGAGGAGCACCAGCCTATAGCAGTAATGATCAAGGCCATCAAAGGCCCTTAGGGAACTTGTTAGGCCATAATTAGAGTGTCAGTGACACTGAACATGCTCATTGTGCTTTGGGCTGTTGCTGAGAAGCTAAGATTAAGGGTCCTTGGAAGTCATCAAGCAGAAAATGAGGTTTATCTATCATAGAAACTCAAGTTATAGGGCTTATTGAATTCTGATGTAAAATGCACTGGTTTCTGATCGGCCATGTAATGTGAATCTGATGTGATTAGTAATTAGCCTACTAATTGGCCTTGTTTCCTCCGTTTTACATTATGCTTACTAAATACCAAATATGAATCATCATAAAGGAGGACAGGGAGCCACTGGGGGCAAAATTTTACGGCTCAGATGTTCACAGTAGTGATGGGCAAAATGTTTCGCCAGGCATGGATTTGCGGTGAATTTACGCGTTTCGCCATTGGTGTATTGTTGATGAAAAAATTAGTCACGGAAAAATTTGCTACGCGTCCAAAAATTGTCGCAAGCGTAAAAAGAATAGTCGCCCGTCAAAATAAATAGTCGTGGGCGTCAAAATAAAAAGTTGCACATCAAAAGAATAGTCGCAGTGTCAAAATAGTTGTGGCATCAAATAATAAATAGTCGCGCGTCAAAAGAATAGTCGCGGGCGGCAATTTTTTTTTACACGCAACATTTTCGCTGTTTCACAAATCTTTTGAAAGATTCGCAAATTTTTTCGGCGAAACGGGACAGATTCGCTCATCACTAGTTCACAGCTAAAGATCTATGGAGACCTTGGGCGATTAAAGACGCCCAACAAATAAATAGTCGGGCGTCAAAAGAATAGTCTCAGCATCAAAATAAATAGTCGTGGCGTCAAAATGAATAATCGCGTGTCAAAAAATTAGTCGCGGTCATCAAAAGAATAGTTGCGCGTCAAAATAAATAGTCGTGGCATCGAAATATATAGTCGCGCATCAAAAGAATAGTCGCGGGCGGCAAATATTTTTTGTGCGAAACATTTTTGCCGTTTTGCAAATCTTTTGAAGGATTCGCAAATTTTCCGGCGAAACGGGACAGATTTGCTCATCACTAGTTCACAGCTAAAGATCTATGGAGACCTTGGGTGATTAAAGACGCCCAACAAATAATGTATAGGAAATCTATATTGTTTTTTGGTCAAACTTTAGTTCTTTATCTGGTAGAGGAGAAAGAGCTGGGGGGCTGCTCCCCCAGAATTAAACGTATTAGGAACGTTCCGTAGCTCCGACGCTTTACCGGAATATAAAAAACGTGGCAGCCGTTCCTCATACGGTAATTCACGTGATAAAAGTTTCATCCAGAAAAACTCACGATATGGGAGCCGAGAAAGGTGATTCTTTTTGTCCCTCTGAAACTCCATTTACCTAAGTTATGGCTTTTATTATAACCTTGAAAGACGGTGGTAAAAAATTTCGGAATATTAATGGTTCAGTGAATTACGTTTTTAGTAAAATTGCCTCTGCGTTTAAGGTTCTGCAGGAAGTTGCTTTTGGAAATTAAAAAGATTAATTGTGGATAATTCGCAAAGCTAAGTGACTTTATCGTTTCAAAGATGGATAGCCGAGGTGGCAGAAAGGATTCGAGCAAAGCGGAGGTTTGGGAGAGGAGGAACTCCCCGGGAATAATTTGGGGGGGAAAAAACAGCCTATAGAATAGCAAATAGATTCCGAAGGTTCTGTGAGTGCCTGAGAGTAGCCGGGAATGCCTCCACTGCAGTACCCCAGGCCAAGGTTATACGTATATAATACACAAGATTAAGTAAATTATATCCTTATAAACGGTGCTTAGTGATGTCATCAGTCATCACAATCAGTGCTCGGTGATGTCATTTCTGTCACATGACTCAAATGAAAGTTGTGTTGTGTATTGTCAAAAATGATGTACCCCCTGTAGGAAAATATGAAGATTAGTGATGAGCGAATTTTTTCGGCAGGCATGGATTCGCAGCGAATTTCTGCATTTCGCCATTGGCGAATTGTTTCGCGAAATGTCCGTGAAAATTCGCTGTGGAATAATTTGTTGTGCAAAATGTTTTTGTCGCGCGTCAAAAAGGGCGTGCCGTATAAAAAAAGATGCGGTCGCGTCAAAAAAGCATGGGTGACAAAAAAATAGACACCGGCGCAAAAAAGACGCCGGAGACAAAAAAAAAATTGCGCAATAAATGCGTTTTGTGAATTTTTCCCCATTTTGCGAATTTTATGGTGGAATGAAATGGGACAGATTCGCTCATAGCTAATGAAGATATCAGAAGTCACCTCGGAGGTCCATGACCTATATAAAAGCACGAGGCCCTATAAACAGAGCTTAGTGATGTCGGTGATGTCATTTGTGTCACATGACTCATTGAAACTTGTGTATTATATATAAAAAAAAAAAAAAGTACCTCCTGCTTCTAGTATCCTTATATTTTACAGCAGGGGAGAACATAATTCTATAGTATCAATAGCATATTCTTATCGACCTAGTAACAACAGACATGCCAATTCCTTTATTTGCACTGGGGGTTTCTCAGGGCCGGAACTTGGGGTAGGTAGAAGAGGCACAACAATGGGGGGGGCAGGTTGGTACCTCTCCTGTCTACCCCTAGTAAGTGCTCTCTTTCCCCCTCCGATTGTCTAGTATGGAAAACCCTACTCCCCCACTCAACATCTCTGCGCAGTTGGCTTGGCCCGACCTTGGAGTCTCCCTGATTCAAGTCCCTGTCCCCCGGTCTCCTGTTGTCACCTGAAACCCAACTTACCTCCACTGTTGAAATGCAAAGAATCATTACCCGAACCCCTCCATTATCCTCTGGATCAGTGGAGCAGGAAACATGGCAATGTGATGGAAAAAAATGTACCTCCTGCTTCTAATATTCTTTTATTCTAGTTTACAGCAGGGGAGAACATCATTCTCTAAAGTAGCAATAGCATATTCTTATCAACCTAGTAACCTAGTAACAGCATGCTAATTCCTTTATTTGCACTGGGGGTGTCCTAGGGCTGGAACTAGGGGTAGGTAGGAGAGGCACAACAACGGGGGGGAGGGGCAGGTAGGCACCTCTCCTAGTTTACCCCTAGTAAGTGCTCTCTTTCCCCGCCGATTGTCTAGTATTGAAAACCCTACTCCCCCACTCAACATCTCTGCACAGTTGGCTTGGCCCAACCTTGGAGTCTCCCTGATTCAAGTCCCTGTCCCCTGGTCTCCACTGTTGAATTGCATTGAATCATTACCCAAACCCCTCCAATACCCTCTGGATCAGTGGAGCAGGCAACATGGCAATGCGGTGGAAAGGGGGTCTTGGGCATGGCGGGCATGGTGGGCATGGCCAAGATGTACCTGAATCAGAGTTGGCATCTCTGAGACAATGGATTCTTTGGGGCCACATGGAGACACTATAAACTCCCCAATAACTGAAAGTTTATCAACCCATAGAAAGACCAATCTAGCAATGAAAAAGGAGCTTGAGCGCCATCTTGCCTGAGAAAGGCCCCGCCAGCGGTAACGTTCACTATTTTCTGCAAATATCCATTTTTTCCCTTTTTAGGTTATTCTTAGGCGCTACTTAACAAATAGAAAATTCCGGAGGAGGTGATCAGGGCCCTCTGGGATTATATACAAATATACGTCTAATTTATTGCGTGCACCGGTGTTCCCTAATCACTGCACTTAGTCCAATTTTCCATTTTGTTATTGTGATAGATTTCTCGCAATTAGACATTGTGTACTGTGCCATTAACGCCGCGGCCCAGAATAGCACTTACTAAGTGAGCTGGCGGATATTTTAACAACAACCAGAAAAAAAAATGATCTGTTAAAAGGACAGGCAGGATTTGCCAAATCACCCATTTATCACTTTCTGCAAGTTTTACGTGCGGATCAGAGCGTCTCCGAATGCTTTCTCACAGCAGAATCCCAAACACCACGGAATTAACAAAAAACAAATCGCAGAAAATGAAAAATATCAAATTGATGGCATTTTTTTCCCACCAAGTCGCAAAGTTGCATTGGTTTAGATCTTTTGTTTGCCAGCAGAAATGTATAGGGTGATGCAGCAATTATGTGAGACAGGTTTAAAAGCAACTGATTGGTTGCTGAGGGTTACTAGGCCAGGAGAAAACTTCCCATTGTTTATTCAACAAATTTATATCCATTGGAATGGAAGGGCTGGATTACGTCATTGGGCGGGACAGTGATGCCACATGGGTGGGACTATGGTATCATTGGGGCATTGCTATGATGTAGCGATTGGCCAATTGCCATGTCAATCTCAAAGAGTCCTGCCTGGGTTTCCAAATTGGGGAAACCGGGCAGGCGGTTTTGACCTGGACAGCCAGTGTCGGACTGGCCCACCAGGATACCAGGAAAACTCCCAGTGGGCCCAGGTGTCAGTGGGCCCTCCTGCTTCTTTTTGCTGAAGTTGGACTGGTCCATCAGGATACCAGGAAAAGTCCCAGTGGCCTGCTTCATGGTCATTCCCTATTCCTGTATGAGTATAAAGAGGAACAAAGAGACTTGGATAATAAAGAGATTAAATGAGCAAAGGAGGAATAATAGTTTACAAAGTGGGCCCATGGTCCAAGGTTTTCTGCTGGGCCCCGGGCATCCCAGTCCGACACTGTGGACAGCCTTTCCGAAATCTGGGCTGTCCAGGTCAATACCAGACAGGTGGCAACCCTAGGCTGGATCTAGGTGTAGGCAGAAGAGACTCTGGGGTAAAGGGTGAGGGGTAAAAATGGAGGTGGAGTAAGCTAATGGAGACCAACAGTGGGGAGTGAATGGTGGCTGTGCAGGCCAAGGGCAGGGAGGGGGGATGAGCAAGGGGACATGGGGTGGATGACTTGGTGGTGGTGGGTCGCTTGAGTCAGCGGGTGGGGGCGTTAAGGCACAGCATTGAGACTGGTAGTATTGCCTTGGGCATCAATAATGGTGAATGGAGACCTTCATTTGTCTCAACATAAATTCCACCTATTGGAGGGTACCCTGAACATGGCACATAACTGAACTTTTATATTATTTCCCGCACTATATGATAATGCAAAATGCTACTGCCATTATATAGATAAGAATACTTCAAAGAAGACTGAGCAGTTCCATATAGTGAAGTCTATGGAGCCTCTGAACAGACTGAAGTCCATAAAAATCCTTTGGAAAGGCAAATCCGGCCCGTGGGCCTCCAGTTGGACAGCCCTGACCAGTTGTGAGCATTTTGCAGCCCACCCAGGGCAAACAGACCGGTGGCAAAAGGCCTTTAATCTCCCTGTGTTCTATTGCCCTTGGGAACCGCCATCGAGCGGATGATGCACAGTGAGCCCCGTCCCTTTATATAACCCCGATAAACAAACGCCATTACGGATAAAGGTATTCATTCAGCAGATTTTATTTTTGGAAGAACATCTTAGGAACAGGCTCAAAGCATCTGCTTTTTTTTTTTACCTTGCGAATATATTTTATTTCCATAGACAGTTCCCCTTAAGTAGCACAGAACATCTGAATATCAATTAATAGCAGAGAAATAAAAGCGGAGACAGATCACATCCCCAAAGCGGTGTTGATAGATTTGTGCTGATTGTAGCTTCTAATCTGGATTTTGTGTCTGCATCAGCAAGAAGCGGGTCTCAGCTGAGCCATGATTCTACCGAGCTCTACTTGCCTTGTCAAGAGCTCAGCGCGGGCACAGCTGCTCCGGCATATATTACCCTCAGCACAAAGGGAATGTCGGGGTACGGCCTGTGCCGCTTTATAGATACCCTGGAACTGGCTATTCCTTTCCTACTCACCCCCAAACCTTACCTGGGGGTGACGGGAACTAACACTATTGCCCTATATGCTATTTGACACACGAGATTAAAACAGGTACAATCTATAAGGAGCAAAGATGGAACAGATACAAGAGATAATGCATTGGGGATAACAATGTGGGCAAGCGTACGGTGTAACTTATAGGGGCGCAGAAAGGCCATCTACCATAGACTCCATTATAAGCAAACAAATATAATTTTTTAAAATGATTTCCTTTTTCCCCTGTAATAATAAAACAGTACCTGTACTTGATCCCAACTAAGATATAATTACCCCTTATTGGGGGCAGAACAGCCCTATTGGGTTTATTTAATGGTTAAATGATTCCCTTTTCTCTGTAATAATAAAACAGTATCTGTACTTGATCCCAACTAAGATATAATTACCCCTTATTGGGGCAGAACAGCCCTATTGGGTTTATTTCATGGTTAAATGATTCCCTTTTCTCTGTAATAATAAAACAGTACCTGTACTTGATCCCAACTAAGATATAATTACCCCTTATTGGGGCAGAACAGCCCTATTGGGTTTATTTCATGGTTAAATGATTCCCTTTTCTCTGTAATAATAAAACAGTACCTGTACTTGATCCCAACTAAGATATAATTACCCCTTATTGGGGGCAGAACAGCCCTATTGGGTTTATTTCATGGTTAAATGATTCCCTTTTCTCTGTAATAATAAAACAGTACCTGTACTTGATCCCAACTAAGATATAATTACCCCTTATTGGGGCAGAACAGCCCTTTTGGGTTTATTTCATGGTTAAATGATTCCCTTTTCTCTGTAATAATAAAACAGTACCTGTACTTGATCCCAACTAAGATATAATTACCCCTTATTGGGGCAGAACAGCCCTATTGGGTTTATTTCATGGTTAAATGATTCCCTTTTCTCTGTAATAATAAAACAGTACCTGTACTTGATCCCAACTAAGATATAATTACCCCTTATTGGGGCAGAACAGCCCTATTGGGTTTATTTCATGGTTAAATGATTCCCTTTTCTCTGTAATAATAAAACAGTACCTGTACTTGATCCCAACTAAGATATAATTACCCCTTATTGGGGGCAGAACAGCCCTATTGGGTTTATTTAATGGTTAAATGATTCCCTTTTCTCTGTAATAATAAAACAGTACCTGTACTTGATCCCAACTAAGATATAATTACCCCTTATTGGGGGCAGAACAGCCCTATTGGGTTTATTTAATGGTTAAATGATTCCCTTTTCTCTGTAATAATAAAACAGTACCTGTACTTGATCCCAACTAAGATATAATTACCCCTTATTGGGGGCAGAACAGCCCTATTGGGTTTATTTAATGGTTAAATGATTCCCTTTTCTCTGTAATAATAAAACAGTACCTGTACTTGATCCCAACTAAGATATAAATAATCCTTATTGGATGCAAAACAATCCTATTGAGTTTAATTAATGTTTTATTGATTTTTTTTAGTAGACTTAAGGTATGGAGATCCAAATTAGAGAAAGACCCCTTATCCGGAATACCCTTGGTCCCGAGCATTGTGGATAATGGGTCCTATACCTGTATAGGCAAAATAGTTCTCCTTTTTTGAAGGAGGGAGCTAAAATATGTTGCAGTGGAGCCATTGCATGGAGCATCTTGCTTCCCTTTTGGGTTGGATTGTGTTCATTGGCAACAAGTTGTGTTCCAATAAATCTACCTAGATTTACAGAGACCTACATAATCTATAGGGCGCTCATTGTATTGTATCTGATCTTGTCAATGTCAATAACATTCCCATTTTCCTTTGGAGGAACTTGTGTTCCACAACATGGTGCCCCCAATAACACTTGACATGGACTCAAGAGGGAACCATCTCAGGGACTTTACAACTGCCAGAAGTTCTCCAAAACCTAGGAGACAGTTCCAAGTAGAATTCCCTTGGAAGAGTTCCGTATCTCCTGGTGGAGCCAATGCCCATCATAAACCAGATGGCAATTCTATAAGGTGTTTTGCTGCGGAAGTTATGACTTCTATCTCCATCAGCAGTAATGTCACAGGGCATGCCTACCATCATGCTCTAAAGGAGGCCATACACGGGCCGATTCTAGCTGCCGATATTGGTCCCTTAGACTTATTCGGCAGCTTATCGATATCCCTACCGACCGGCCAGATATCAATCGGGCAGGTTAAAAATCTAGTCGGATCGGGGATAGTATCGGCTCGTTGATGCAGTCCCCAAACTGACTTTGCCTATACCCCTCGTTATAATTTGATTGTTTGGCCCCAGGGTCAAACGATCGAATTAGCCTGGATTATCCCGTTATCGCCTACCCGTAGGTGGGGAATATCAGTAGAAGAGCCACTCGCTTGGCGACATCTCTAAGCGAGCAGATCTGAAGGTGTATGGCCACCTTAAGTCTACATTCCATAGTAACCTTCTAATTATAACCATCTACAATGGGTAGGTCCTCTGTATGTGATTTAATTATCTATGTGACCAAAATGGCTGATCAGAGAAGCTTTTTTGCTTGGGTAGTCCATATGATAGGGTTGATCTTGACTTTCGTTAATTATCCTCCTCCGGAATACCACCTGACCCTATTTCTATATCTTTATCTTACATATTGTAGCATCATAAACAACATAAAAAGGGGACAGTATTTTTTTTCTACATCTTAATTAAGCCTATTTGCTTACTGGTGGTAGTTTGCCTTTAATGTTCCGTTCCTTTCATAGGTTTTTATCTCATTTGCTTTCTCTTTTGTTTCCTTTCCCCGCGTTCTTTTGTTGGAGATTGATTCAGCGCTGATTAAAATCACTTCAAAGCCGGTCCCGATCAACTTGCCAACAATCTTAATTATGACAAAACGAGCCGCAAACTTGAAAGGGGGGGGGGGGGAAAATGCTATTTCTTGATTAAACACTTAGAGACACCGGCCTGAACCAAGTAGTTAGAGAAGGTCCCTGTTTTTACGGAACGGTTCTCTGCACTTACTGAAAGATTCACATTATGAGGTGAAACAATTTCTTTCCCCAGACCTTGAGAACATACCCCAACAAGGATTATAGTTTTTTATATAAAGTATTAATGTCAAATTAATTAAAAATAATTTGAAACCACAGGGCTGATTGCCTGGAGCTGAAGTGGTGGGGGCTTGGCATGGGATGCTGGTTTGCAATACCCACAATGCAGATGGCTGATGCACCTCAATGAAAGGAAGTCTTTATGGAAATCCAACAGTTGGTGGTCACTGGGTGGGTCAAGATGACTAGTTAATCTTCAGTTAATCTCCTGACCTGCCCGGTGTCGTGGGAACTCTGTATAGGGCACAGTAAGGACCAGAGAGTTACACAAGCCGCTTTCATGACAGCCAATATGTGCTTGTTGGTCCAACGTCTGACTCGAAGGTGCAGTTGAAAGGCATGACCATGTCCAAACTTCATGCAACCCCTTACCTCCCAAACTGAACCCATGTTCATGTTGAAGAATGTACTGATCCCGTTCACTTGACCACTTTTATGCCGCCCCTTGTGATGAATCCTAGTGCATGTATTGATACTGGGGATCCTGGAGCTACCCTCAACTTGATGCAGGCAATAATTCAGGGTACCCACTACAGGCTGCATCAGTAGATGCAATAGCATCTATTGATTTTGGTGCCCAAATAGGTAGAAATCCATTCGTTCCCACTTCGACCATGTGAAGCTCAATTCCATCTGATTGGTTAAGGTGGCCATGCATGTTGCAATCTGCTCATTTGGTTGATATTGGGCTAAGATCCAATTACAACGGCGGGCATAGGGGCATCATCAGACTGAGGACCGCATCAGCGAGGCAAAACAGTCCCCTATCCGATGGAAAATCAAAATCTGCCCAATTGTAGGTCATATATCAGTTGGGTAAGCCCGTTGGGGGTGTCCATACATGCCCAGATAAGCTGCCATATTGGTCTGAAATCTGCCCGTGTATGGGCACCTTTAGAGTTCACAAATGAGATTGTTCTTGTTCTACCCCTGGTGGATGAAATGGCACTAGAATCAGCGTCAGACTGGGCTGCCGGGGTACCAGGAAAGTTCCCGGTGGACCCCAATGGCCCAGATCCGATCCCCCCCAGGGCGCTCCTACGATCCGCCGTTTCCCTCCCCCGACGCACCACAGGTACGTTTCTTTTAGAGGTGCTTGGGAGAGGGGGTCGGAGGCTGTTGGGGGTCTTTGCGGGGGGGGGGGGCAGAAGCCCCGGTGGGTCCTGCACCCCCCAGTCTGACCCTGACTAGAATCATAGGTGAAAAAGATTGAAAACTGCACCCCAGACTTGCACTTTGCACACTACCCTTGTGGCCTGGCTCATCTTATAGCCCCCCCATTGTATCTGCTAGCGAGGAAATAATGAATCAGTATAAATCACCCCATGTTGAGGTTCTAGTTAAACGTTCTTTAAATAACATCCCTGCGAGTGGGCGCATTATCCACATATTAATGTCACTTTTATTACTAGGAAAGTATTAGAGACAGGAGGTCAAGCTATTCCCTCCGTGCCGGCCAACGCAAACTGTAGCTCTGTGCCTACTGGGCCCGGCTGGCAGCGAGGGAGCTGAACTGCCAGTGTCACAGCAGATTAAAACGCAAGATATGTCACGTCCCATTAATAATGACTCCATCATGATCAAAAATCAACTTGCTCTACTGCTCATATTGCTCTCCCATTCTGTCTGCTTGGCTCCCTATCAGCTTGGCAATCTGTGGGTTCTGGCACATACTAGGGGGGCTGTAAGATGCCATAGACAGTCACTATTTATTGGGCTGGGGGGGTCTGTTTGGGCCTCTGCGTACTGAAAATGCCAGGTATAGGACCTGTTATCCAGAATGCTCCCTTATCCAGAACCTGAGGTTTTCCGGATAAGGTTTTTTTTCCATCATTTGGATCTCTATACCTTAAGTCTGTTGAAAATCCATGTAAACACAATAGGAGGCTTTTACATCCAATAAGGGGTAATTATATCTTAGTTGGGATCAAGTACAGGTACTGTTTTATTATTACAGGGAAAAGGGAATCATTTAACCATGAAATAAACCCAATAGGGCTGTTCTGCCCCAATAAGGGGTAATTATATCTTAGTTGGGATCAAGTACAGGTACTGTTTTATTATTACAGAGAAAAGGGAATCATTTAACCATGAAATAAACCCAATAGGGCTGTTCTGCCCCAATAAGGGGTAATTATATCTTAGTTGGGATCAAGTACAGGTACTGTTTTATTATTACAGACAGGGTCGGACTGGGCCGCCGGGACACCGGGAAAAATCCCGGTGGGCCCCAGCGGCCCAGTCCGACCTTTGCCGGCGCTCCCCGCTACTGACTGTTCCTCCCCGACGCGTTCAATTTATACGCGCTCGGGGAGGACGTCAGGTGGGGGCCCTTCGGGGGGGTTAGGGGACGCGGCTGGGGCACCTGCAGGGCCCCTGGGGCGGGAGCCCCGGTGGGCCCTCCACCCCCCAGTCCGACCCTGATTACAGAGAAAAGGGAATCATTTAACCATAAAATAAACCCAATAGTACTGTTCTGCCCCCAATAAGGGGTAATTATATCTTAGTTGGGATCAAGTACAGGTACTGTTTTATTATTACAGAGAAAAGGGAATCATTTAACCATGAAATAAACCCAATAGGGCTGTTCTGCCCCCAATAAGGGGTAATTATATCTTAGTTGGGATCAAGTACAGGTACTGTTTTATTATTACAGAGAAAAGGGAATCATTTAACCATGAAATAAACCCAATAGGGCTGTTCTGCCCCCAATAAGGGGTAATTATATCTTAGTTGGGATCAAGTACAGGTACTGTTTTATTATTACAGAGAAAAGGGAATCATTTAACCATGAAATAAACCCAATAGGGCTGTTCTGCCCCAATAAGGGGTAATTATATCTTAGTTGGGATCAAGTACAGGTACTGTTTTATTATTACAGAGAAAAGGGAATCATTTAACCATGAAATAAACCCAATAGGGCTGTTCTGCCCCAATAAGGGGTAATTATATCTTAGTTGGGATCAAGTACAGGTACTGTTTTATTATTACAGAAAAAAAGGAAACTTTTAAAAATTAGAATAATTGGCTTATAAAGGAGTCTATAGGAAATGGCCTTCCTGTAATTCAGAACTTTCTGGATAAGGGGTTTCCGGATAACAGATCCCATACCTGTATTAAATTTCCCACGTAATGACATGTTTCTCAATGAATGGCGTCAGTCCGTGCAACACATGAACATTAATCATTATTTTTTCCCATCATGTGTTCGCCAATCGGAGCCATACAAGTTTATAGATAACGTGTTTAGCTGCGCCAGTGATAAGAGTCCCGGCTGTTGATATACAGCCCAGCCCTGAGCTACGGGGAATTATCACCTCTGCGCTCTGAATAAAAAATAAATACGTAAGAAAATGTCACATGGGCCGATAAATACAAGGACTCAGTCGGATTAAAATTCAGAAAAAGCCGCTATAACTTTATGCTTTTTTCTGCCTTCTCCCCCCGGTGCTTCCCTTCCCGCTGCCCGTTCTACTGGCCCTTATCAAATCAAATAGATCTGTTTATTTATTTAGCTTTTTTTTCCCTGTCCGTCCCCTTAAGTCATTTAAGTGAGCCGGCCGCGCTGCCCTTGGATGCGAGGGGGCGACTAATTCACTTACACGGGGCTCCATGTGAGCGGCGCTCTGATCAACACAAAAGGGATTAGAGAGACATCAACCTTCTATTCCCTTCCAATCTAAGGAGAGAGCCGCTGTACATCTGGGAGAAACCATTACGGTGATAATATCACGCCCGGGAGCATTCGCTCTCATTCTGAAAAGCTGCGCCCCCGCTTGCCTGTTCCCTGGTACCCCCAGTTCAACAACAGTCTCATCCGAAAAATAAAGGCTCATTTACTTGTACAAGTGGAGAGTGCAAGGTGCAATTTTGGGACACAATTTGCCACAATTTCAGGATCATTGCGCGGGGGGCGGGAGTAGGGTTGCCACTAGTGATGAGCAAATTTTTTCGCCAGGCATGGATTTGCAGCGAATTTCCGTATTTAGCCTTTGGCGAATTGTTTCACAAAACTTCAGAGAAAATTTGCAGCTGAAAAATTCGTTACGCGCCAAAAAATGTTGCGGTCGTGTCCAAAAAGGGCGTGTCAGTGGCAAAAAAAAGGGTGTGGTCGACAAAAAAAAAATTGTGCGACAAACAGGACAGATTCGCTCATCACTAGTTGCCACCTCTCCTTCCCGGGTGCAGGGCCCACAGGGGCTACCTCTCCAGGGGCCCTGCACCCCCTAAGGTGTCCCCGCCATGTCCTGGTTGCCACCTCTCCTTCCTGGGAACCACCCACTCCCCGCCCCATGATGGTATCTTGTGCCCACTTCCCTCCCTGCACAATTAGGAGAGCCTTTGGGGAGGAGAGAGTTATTCACCACCACGGTTGGACTGGGGGGAAAAGGGGCCCCCGCCCGACGTCCTCCCCTGAGCATGAAACTTACTTTTAACGTGTCAGGGGAAGGACACCGTTGGCCAGGGGAGTGCCGACAGGGATCGGGTCTGGGCCGCCCCTTCCCTCCCTGCCTCCCTATTCTCTGCAGGGGCCCCTGTCCAATGTCCTCCCCTAAGTGCAAAACTTACTTTCAAACGCATCAGGGGAAGGACCCCGTTGGCCAGGGGAGCAGCAACAGGGATCGGGTCTGTGCCACCGGGGCCCACCCGTTTTTTTCCTGGTGCCACGCCGGCCCAGTCAGACCGCTATAGAGGAAGCAGACCCTGTTCCGTCGGACCCCCTCACAATCTCTGATGCTGTCGCATAAAACAGCAAATCATTGAAGAAAGTCTAATCTAAATCCTAACTTTAAAGATATAAAAAAAAGCATCATTTTCACCCCAAACTGTCTGCACTCCCCTCTCCGCCAGAAGGATTTGTCTCCGTCAATGTATTTCTGTCTCCAGTAATTACAAAGGAAGGGGGGGAGGGGGATGCTGCCAAGTGATGTTCGTCACATTCAGAAAAGCAAATGCCCCCATATAAATGACGTTCATTAAGTATCTTGTCCATTTATTAGCTGCCGTCTATCCATGCGTTGGGCCCAGTCGCCCCGATGGGTTTAATTGCCTTTTCTCTGGCGTATTACTAAGGTTAAGTTGCGCTGAGAGGCGGAATGTGCAGCTCGGCACAACATCCCTTTCCCCGCAGGGGTCAGAGGCCTGGGAGCCTTGGCACGTAGCCCGCCAACAAACCTTGTATGTTGATCCCTGGAGCTGCGGTGGAGTCGGCAGCCTGTGCTTTGAATAGACTTTGGGGTGCCCCCGGGAACTCTCTCGTTACGCACAGGCTGCCCCGGCCGTGATGTTGAAGCTCAAACAAAGCTACCCGAAAACAAAATCAGAAATAGAAATGTTCCCTTCTTAGCGGAATAACAGCGGCGCATTCATTACTTTGCTTTTCATATGACATCTTCTCCTCCTATTGGTATGAATTGGATGTGTACGTGCAGGCTGCGGGGTCCCCAATGGAATGGATTGAACATCAGCTGCTCATCTCAGGGCTTGAACCCTAAATTATTTTTCCAGTTCAGCTCCCTGAATAGCGCCACTGTATGACTACAGCACAATGCCCAAAATGCTCTTCCATTTCACTATTCCTGGCCAGCCCTGCTTCCCTGGGTTGGACTGACCTGCCAGGAAGAAACCCGTTGGGCCATAGCCCTGTTGGGCCCCATGGTCCGACCCAGTGGTGTTTTGCCGATGCATTGGTGGAGTGCTTGGGTGCTGTTACTGGTACTTTATCTGTGCTAGGAGCCATAATTAGTGATGAGCGAATCTGTACCGTTTCGATTCACCCAAAAATTAGCAAATCTTTCCAAAGGTTTGGGAAACAGCGAAGAATTTGCAAAACAGGGAAAATTTTGCGCAACAATTCTTTTTGATGAGAGACAATTCTTTTTAACCGAGAGACAATTCTTTTTTGACCTGAGAGACAATTCTTTTTGACCCAGGAGACAATTCTTTTGATGAGAGACACAATTCTTTTTGACGTGCAACAATTCTTTTGCTGTGGGCAACAATTTTTGTACACATGACAAATTTTTCCCGCAGTGAATTTTGTCACCCATTTTGTGAAAAAATCCGCCAATGGTGAAACGTGGAAATTCGCCATGAATCCATGCCTGACAAATTTTTTCACCCTTCACTAGCCATAATCATTGGGGAGCGGTGGGCCCTTATTTGGGGGGTGGGGGAAGGGTACAAGCGGAGCAGTGGAGACCTTTGCTTGGGAGAGACAATTATTTTTGGTGCAAGACAATTCTTTTGCCACAGGCAACAATTTTTGGATGCATGGTAAATTTTGTCACCCATTCACCAAAAAATCAGTCAATGGCGAAACACAGAAATTTGAATTAGAATCCATGCCTGGCAAATTTTTTTGCCCATAACTAGCCATAATCTTTAGGGAGTGGTGAACCCTTAGTTGGGGGTGGGAGGAGGGTGCAAGAGGAGTGGTGAGCCCTTAGTTGGGGGTGGGAGAAGGGTGGAAGAGGAGTGGTGAGCCCTTAGTTGGGGGTGGGAGAAGGGTGCAAGAGGAGTGGTGAGCCCTTAGTTGGGGGTGGGAGAAGGGTGGAAGAGGAGTGGTGAGCCCTTAGTTGGGGGTGGGAGAAGGGTGGAAGAGGAGTGGTGAGCCCTTAGTTGGGGGTGGGAGAAGGGTGGAAGAGGAGTGGTGGGGCCCTTAGTTGGGGGTGGGAGAAGGGTGGAAGAGGAGTGGTGGGGCCCTTAGTTGGGGGTGGGAGAAGGGTGGAAGAGGAGTGGTGGGGCCCTTAGTTGGGGGTGGGAGAAGGGTGGAAGAGGAGTGGTGGGGCCCTTAGTTGGGGGTGGGAGAAGGGTGGAAGAGGAGTGGTGGGGCCCTTAGTTGGGGGTGGGAGAAGGGTGGAAGAGGAGTGGTGAGCCCTTAGTTGGGGGTGGGAGAAGGGTGCAAGAGGAGTGGTGAGCCCTTAGTTGGGGGTGGGAGAAGGGTGGAAGAGGAGTGGTGGGGGCCCTTAGTTGGGGGTGGGAGAAGGGTGGAAGAGGAGTGGTGGGGGCCCTTAGTTGGGGGTGGAAGAAGGGTGGAAGAGGAGTGGTGGGGCCCTTAGTTGGGGGTGGGAGAAGGGTGCAAGAGGAGTGGTGAGCCCTTAGTTGGGGGTGGGAGAAGGGTGCAAGAGGAGTGGTGGGGGCCCTTAGTTGGGGGTGGGAGAAGGGTGGAAGAGGAGTGGTGGGGCCCTTAGTTGGGGGTGGGAGAAGGGTGGAAGAGGAGTGGTGGGGCCCTTTGCTTGGGTTTACCGGTCGGCCTCACCTCCCTCAGTCCCATACTGCTGCTCCCTGTGACTAGGTCTATGCTTGTGCCCAACATGCAAGCACTTTATTGGCCATGGGCTTCAGATGCAATCAGATAAATATTGTACTACATTGATTCCCATCAGAGAATAGAAACAGCCAACCAGATGCTTCTTTGAACAGCAATCACAGTCACACATAACTGACGACTGACTGAATATTTTTAATGAATGTATAATGGAAAATTGCTTAGAATGACATCAGCTGCTGGTGGGAGAAGTTCCCCTTTAATCAGCGAGCCTTGGCCCATCATCGCGCAGTTGAAAGAGCGACTCTGCCGATTTGCTGGAAAGAGCAACATTTCTCTAATATATAAAAGAAGAAAACCCAGTAATGAAATGTGTCAAGAGCAGATTGCAGGGATGAACCTTCAGCTGCCCGGTATCTCGCTTGGCATTTTCAGGATCATTTTGATTTCATTCTTATAGTCAAAGCAAGATGTATGTATATATTCTCGCAGTATGAAATAGTGATAGACAGGACTTTCCAACCAAAAAAGCAATAATTTCTATAAGGCGTTACTGACTTCTGTAGATCAGAGCCTATAGCTGTTCTGCAAAGATAAAATCAGCCGGAACTAGATGTGGCCATACATGGTGCAATCCACTCAGTTGGTAAGGTTGTCTATTGAGCAGATCGTCTTCCAATCTACCCACCTACGGTGATACATGGTGCGATCCGCTCATTTGGTACGGTCACCTATTGAGCAGATTGTATTCCAATATGCCCACCTACGGTCCATCGGACCGAGGAATATATCAATGAGCCAATGCTGTCCCCAATCTGACAGGAAAATCAAAACCTGCCCAATCGAGATATGGCCAATTTTAGGCACCTGTTGACTCGATTCGTTGACTATAGAACCCATGTAGTCCCCATGTAACTTCTAATGATGGTCATACATCTTGGCTGAAGATTCAGGTCCTTCAGACTGATTCCCCAGCTGTACATCTGCCTACGTACACCCATCTTAAGGGATGTGACTGTCCGGTGTGGCACCGTCATTAGGAGTTACATGGGTGCTAAAATCATTAAATCCAGTCAACAGGTGCCTACAGTGATACATGGTGCGATCTTCTCATTTGGAGATGTTGGCAAATGAGCAGATCGTCTTCCTATATGCCCAACTACTGGATTTGATGACTATAGTACCCATGTAGCGCCCATGTAACTTCTAATGATGGTGCCACACCCCAACACTATTAGATTACACCACTTTAGATGCGTATACATCTTGGCGGATTTTAGCTGCCTATTAAGGTATTTCAGACTGTTTCCCCAGCTGTACTTCTGCCCAACTACACCTATCTTAAGGGGTGTGATCTTATAGCTTTGGGATATGGCGCCGACATTAGGAGTTACGTGGGCACTACATAGGTGCTACAATCATCGAATCCAGTCAACAGGTGCCTCTCATTTGGAGAGGTTGCCAAATGAGCAGATAGTCTTCCTATATGCCCACCTACTGGATTTGATGACTATAGAACCCATGTAGCACCCATGTAACTTCTAATGATGGTGCTACACCCCAACGCTATTAGATCACACCCCTTAAGATGGCCATACATCTTGGCCGATTTCAGCTGCCGATTCAGGTCCTTCAGACTGATTTCCCAGCTGTACATCTGCCCATGTACACCCATCTTAAGGACTGTGATCTAATAGCATTGTGGCACCATCATCAGGAGTTACATGGGTGCTACATGGGTTCTACTGTCATCGAATCCAGTCAACAGGCGCCTTACTATCACTTGCAGATGATTGGGAGAGGACAACCTGGTCAATTTGTCCCTCACCCAAAGAGCTACCATGTACGGTTGCCCTTGCTATGTATAGAGGGATAGAGGGAACTAGCAACGCTGTATTCTCTGTTTGTCGGATTCTGCGACACCAATTAGCGGGGCAGCACCGAAGTTCTCCATATTGTTTGAGTGTTCAAGTCGGCATCGGCAGCTCATTTACAAACAAAACCAACGAGAGCGTTTCGATTTGACACACTTTGCCTCTCTGACTGGCAAGTCTATAATTAAAGATGATCTCCGTAATTCCGCGTCAGCCCTCTACAATGGGAATAATAACACGGGCCCCCCCTCTTCCAAGGGTGACTTGTGAACGATTTCATTTTGCTATTAATGTCGCCGAGAGGCAGGCGAGACATTTAATCAATGGAAGCAGAGCATGAATATACAAAGTGTTGTTCTTACGCAGAGCAATGGAATATGGATCATATATCTGATATATTAAGGTTCCACGTCTTCACAAACCCTGCGCTCATTTGAAACCCATTAGATAAGGGCTTCCAGTACAGTCGTTGGATCAAAGCTAAATGCTGATTGGAGCTCCGTTCCTAACAATGGGCACAAGTGGCCAAAGGACTAGCACTGTGTGCAGCTGCCTGGCCTGACGTGGAAAGAAATTCTGGGCTCTCATCCAACTCTGTGGCATTGAAGCTTCTACTGATGGAACAGGCTGTATTGATGCAACTGGCACGGGAGCCACACCCTTTCCCATTGACATGTGTGTGCCAGATGCATCAATAAAAACCTGTATTTAAATTGTAGGACAAGGACTTTATCTCTCAAGGAGGCTTCCATTACAAAATTACTAGTGCCCCACAGCAAGTGCAGCATACCATGTATTGGTGAAGGAACCCAACCCTAACCCACGACCCATACCTAACCTAGCTCCAAATCCTCATCTACTATGACTGGCTCCCAAACCAACTTAGCACTATGACAGTCACAGGACCAAAGGGGAGGGGTTCTTTTTGAAATTTGACCCATTGCAGGCTTAAACCTACACCCAGGGCTCATCTTATTGACCCAAACCCACCCAATCCACGTGATTCAAGTCAACCTACTCATCACTAACCCTGAAGCTATGGCAGTGATCCCAAACCAGTGGTTTTTGAGCAACATGTTGCTCCCCGACCCCCTGGATGTTGGCCCCAAACCACGTAGTTATTTTTGAATTCCTGACTTGGGGGCAAGTTTTGGTTGCATAAAAACCAGTTGTACTTCCAAACTCCAAACAGATCCTCCTGTAGGCTGCCAGTCCACATAGGAGCTACCAAATAGCCAATCACAGCCCTTATTTGGTACCTCATGAACATTTTTCATGCTTGTGTTGCTCCCCAACTAATTTTAGAGTGTTGCTCACAGGTTAAAAAGGTTGGGGATCCCTGAGCTGTGGGGTCCCCCTTGTTTGTTGGAGAATTAACTTACAGAGAAAAGCTGCAACTGGCACCATGCTCTGCTATTTTTCCAATAGGGTTACATGTAACCCAGAAACATAGAATCAGTGGTGCTAGAACATTGGTACGTCCATGGCAGCAAAAAATATTTTCCCATTTGTTTCCCGTACTATACTTTACTCTATTTAACCCATTTATGTCCCTATTTCTAGTACAGCCACTTTTTGTTGAACCTTTTTGACACCCCTTAATCAATGTGCCCTTAAGTGTAGTCCCTTTAGATCAAGGATAACAGTTATATTGATATTTATGTTTAAGGTAAAATCACATTATATTGACAGGACCATCTTAGGGATTCTATGGTGGCCAAGTTGATGCCCCACCATGCTTCCACTATGTCTCCTTATTCATGTCAGGAGAACGCAATAGAACTCTCTGCTCTAGAAGAGCCCAAATTCTGATTCAAAAATTCAAATTTTTGCTGCCCGAGAGATTTGCTTTGGATCGGTACTGGCTCCGTCTGGAAAAAACATGGCTCCCACCACTTAGATGGAAAGTCCAGTCTGAAATGGAAAAGTCAGAGCCGTTTCTCGTTATGCCGTGTCCCCTGTCTCCTTGGGTTTAGCAGCAGAGTCTGGAAGCGGCGCTTAATCAGATCTCATAATGCACTGCGACACGGGGAAATCTGAAAACATAACAGAGCGCCGGTTCAATCTTGTCTTCTGTGATGGGAGTGATAGATGGAAAATGAGAGGCTAAAAGACACAAGGAAATAACAGGAAAGGAGGAAAACAACAGATGGACGCGAGTGAACCGCGCCGAGGCAGAGTACAAGTCTCCGAAGTCAACGTGACAGCACAGAAAATTGCACCGGCTTTCCAAAAAAAAATGTGACACAATGTGCCCACTGGCCAGAAAAAGTATGAGATGTTCCAGAGTAGCTTGTGTTTATTTGTATTATTGCCTTCATGTTCAGGAATTGGTTGGAACCTACAACAGAGGGTACTTTCACCTGCCCAAAAGAACTATACCCACCGACCCTTGGAGACCCGGGGGGGCCTAATTAGGTAACTCCCCTACCTGACCAGCGTTTTTATCCGATTGGGCCCACTACCTTATCCAATCCAACTGCTTTATACACAATATGAACAACTACCCCACAGCCACCATAAACCTACGTCACATCACCATAGCTCTTATGTGACTTAATCATAAACCCTGAAATTATGTCATCAGAAGGAGATAAGGGAGCCAGAGAACCCATGGACCGGGGTCTCCATTCTTTCTCACTCATGAGCCACAGTCAAATGTAAAAAGACTTGGGGAGCAACACAATCATCATAAAAGTTCATGGGCTGTGATTGGCTATTAGGTAGCCTCTATGCATGATCTCTGCGTACAGGGGGCTTTGTTTTGTAGAACATCAAATTTCTGTACAACCAAAACTTGCCCCCAAGTCAGGAATTCAAAAATAACTACCTGGAGAAGTTCATTTGTAACATCAATGTTTCAGTCCCTCCTCCCCTGCCAGGATTCCAAAAGAGAAGAGCTGTTTTGCAGCTGGATTTCAGCATATAAACATGGTATTTATTCCTACTTTTTGAAGGTACAGATTACAGGGATAGGGATATTAGGGGTTTCTGTGTTGTGTGGGGTTCCCCATAATAAATATCAGCAGAAAGTCTAAAATTGTTACTTTCATGTTGCAGGACAAGGATTTTTATTCAACTTTTCATGACCCAAAATTGGGTCTCCATGCAGTTTAGTGTGGGTATCCATGACTCCCTTTACTAAACAGCAATAGTGCTTTTGGTTCCTTTCAGACTTAATTTTGTCCCTCATAGGGTTGCCGCATCACCTGCCCAGGAACTCCAGGCAGGGAGGCAGGGCATGACATCCCAGGGGCGGGCTGCACTGTCACAGGGCGTGGCTAGTGATGAGTGAATCTGTCTCATTTCACCTTGGTGAAAAATTAGGAACATAACCAGAAAACTTACGAAATGGTGAAAAATCTGCGAAACGCGTTAGTCGCGCATGTTTTTCTTTGTTTTGTGTGTTTTTTTGTTGAATCTTTTTTTCCGCAACTGCATCTATTTTGATGTGCCCATGGCTTTTTTTTGACACGCAACACATTTTTGCAGAAGTTTAACAAAACAATTCACCAATGGCGAAACGCGTAAATTCCCGAAAGAATTCGCTCATCCCTAGGCATGCTATGATGCGGCAATTGTCAAATCTTCACGACCCGGACAGTCCTAGCAAAAACTGGGCTGTCCAGGTCAAAACCGGACAAGTGGCAACCCTAGTCCCTAAAGAAGAGGTTAAGAAACCCTGTTGTAAGGCGTTCTAGCCCAGATCATGAATAGTATACCGAAAATAATGGGACAAAGTGAACCGCCTTTTGTTGTAAAGTAAAAAAAAAACACAAAAAACACAAAATAGGACTCTATGATTCAGTGTCGGACTGGGATACCAGGAAAACTCCCAGTGGGCCCGGGGGTCAGTGGGCCCTCCCGCTTCTAAACATTTGGCCTATTTCAGGGTCATTCCCTATTTCTGAATGGGAAGAAAGAGGAGAGATAGATGGAAGAATAGATACTAATGGAAATAAAAGAGACTAGGAGAATAAAGAGGTTGGGCGAGGAAGCGGGCCTAAGATTTTCTGGTGGGTTTCCAGTCCGACACTGATGGCATTCCCATATTTTGAAGATTTCTGAATAATAGGTTTCTGCATAATAGATCCTTTACTAGGCTTTAATAACCCCATTGCAGCTGTGCCCAAGCGTGGCTCCAGGCCGTATCTAATGACAGCCATGTTGGAATCTCTGCTTTATAAATACAGTCTTAAAAATAATTCCAAGATAAAACCTATAACAAAGCGCTTTACTAGCAATAACCCTGATTAATAGACGAGACCGGCGGCGCGCTGACATTTGTAAAACCCACATTATGTGCAATAAGCGCCGCTATAGGCCAGACGGTCTTCCGAAGGCCCGCGATAAAGGGCACGGAGCGACGGCATTGTCTGGGCTGCGGAGAACGGAATGTTTATAGATCCCTGTCCCTTTTCTCTTTCTTTAGTTGAAGATGATAGAACATAAAATGCCACTTAATGTTCTGTTTTTTTTTCATGTTGGGAAATACATTTCTATTAGCCGTGATGGTAAAGTGAAAATAGTTTCCCCTGCTTCCTGTGAAGCTTCCGATACTACGAAAGATAAAAACGTTTCCCGCGTCCCCTTTGTCGCTTTGGCTTTCATCTCTTTTAGGAACATCATCAGGTTCTGAGGAGCCAAGTGCTTGAAAGGGAAGATGTAGCCGGTCCCCCCGCTGGTTTGTTCAACACAAGTCAATCTAATAACCTAATAGCCCCTACACTATATGGCTGCATCTAAATCAAGGCACATTCGACTCTGTAGCGTGTTCCCGGATCATGTTCTCTTCTGTTTAAAGAAACGATATGGACCATTGTAATTGTGAAGGTGAAACCTTCCATTGCCTGCTGAGCTTGATATTTCCGTTCGCTCCCTAAGGTGGAAAACACAGCAGCTCCACAGATTTTGACTGAGTTTTTTCCAAAATAAAGGACATTTTCAGTAAAAGGAGATGCGGTGTGTTTTGTTTGGTCTTATACATAATAAGAACATTTTCCATAACCTAGATGTGGTATTTTAATGTTTACTTACCCTTTAATATAGAAGGGCAAAAATTGAAGATTCATTTCCATTGCTGTTGTTTTAAAAATTAGATTTAAAAAATAATAATTCTAGAATGGGACCCAATGAACCGGAGAATAGCGGAGGGAAGTAGGGCATGACGACGTTAGGAAAGCAGACCCCCCCGACGTTAGTTTTATGATAGGTGGGGGCACAACTGAGAAAAGGGACCAGGACCAGAATACAAGAGGAAGGCCCAGAAGTAGACTCAGCACTTCCTGTCGGCGGGCGAGGGTGTAGGACACATCAGCATCCCTTCCACCCTCCCTACTGTATAATATATATATAAGGTTCGAACCTGAGCCTTTGGGGTAAGCTAAATGTTCAGCTGGTAAGTAGTGATAGGCGAAATGTTTCGGCAGGCATGGATTCGCGGCGAACTTCCGCATTTCGCCATCGGCGGATTGTTTCGCGAAACGGCTGAAAAAATTAGCCGCACGTCCAAAAATCGCCGGCGTCAAAAAAGAATTGTCGCCACCGTCAAAAGAATAGCCGAGCGACTAAATAATAGCTGTGGGACGAAATAATAGCCGCGGGGCGAATAAATAATAGCCGCGCGGCGACTAAATAATAGCCGCGCAACAAAATAATAGCCGCGGGGCGACGAAATAATAGCCGCGCGACAAAATAATAGCTGCGGGCGACGAAACAACAGCCGTGCGACAACACAATAGCTGCGGGCAACGAAACAATAGCCGCGCGACAAAATAATAGCCGCGGGCGGCGAAACAATAGCCGCACGGCAAAATAATAGCCGCAGGTGACGAAACAATAGCCGCGCGACAAAATAATAGCCGCGGGCGACAATTTTTTTGGTCGCACGACATTTTCGCCGTTTCGCGAATTTTTCGCTCATCACTACTGGTAAGGAAAAATAGTAGAGGGGTTGGCCTGAGGTGCTTAGCCTTGGACATGGACCAGGCTTGGGCAGGGTCGGACTGGAGGGTGCAGGGCCCACTGGGGCTACCTCCCTGGGGGCCCCGCACCACCCAAGGTACCTCTGCCAGATGCGTCCCTGCAGGGCCCCCGCTGCGCACCCCTAACCCCTCCCCCGCAGGTGCCCCCGCCCAACTTCTTCCCCAGAATGCGAGTATGTGAAACGCATCAGGAGAGGACATTGGAGGCCAGGGGAAGTGGGGCCCGCTGGGTATTTCCCCAGTACCCCTGGCCTGGTCTGGGCTAAGAATTAAGGGGGATTGGTACCGTTGGTTAATTCTGTTTAATGTTCATAATGAAAACAGTGATGTTACAACAAATTACGATGTTATGTACATGTGTCAAATTGAATTCAATGTGAATAAACACTGCAGCCTTTTCTACCCAATCTTTTGTACGGTCTTGTAGTTGGTGTAGGATGGGGATAAAGGGGGTCAACGTAAGCTTGACACTGCAGTCGTCATGTATTCCCATGCAAATAATACCATTTTATCTTTTCATTTTAGAGTGGAAGAAAAGAAAAAGGGGACCCACTGAACATTGCCATCGACAAAATGACCAAAAAAACAAGAGATCTGCGTAGACAGGTATGTTTGCCATTTAAACAATGCTATATCTTATAATCCATGCTAAATATTGTTATTTGCAGCTATTTTGGAATGTTTACTTGCATTACATAAGGTCTGAAAGGGAAATGTATCCTGCCCTTTGCCCCTAAACCTGTTCCCAAAGTGCTGGGCTAGTTAGAAGGTTGGGGGATTCAACATCAAGAGTAGGATTAGGAAGAATGACAATTATCTTTTCTATATCCTATCCAGCTTGAAATTCAATTTTGGTGGGATTGGGATAAGAACGTAATTGCTTTTCCAGATATTCTACGAACTGTGGCCAAATGACTAAAAAAATAATGTTTTCCTACATCTGCAACCTTCTTATGGGCGAAGTCAAGCCCTGACCAAAGGTTGGGCCATCAATGAGGGTTTGAACCAAAAAAGTCAGACGTCTACTGCCCTAAACTGCCCACTTGAAAGAAAGAGCGATATGATCTCCCCATAGAAACGGGCGCTTTGATTGCTAATGGATTACTAAGAAGCTCTGTTTTGTAAACACGAGTTTCTAAAGTGCAAGGCATTTGCCGAGCTGCACGGGATATTGATGCTGGCATTTTCCACTCATATCAGTGATTTCTCCCGAGGGCTGGCTGCTAGAACAAGTGGTAGGATTAGAGAAATCCAACAGGTAATCATGTAAGAACTTGATCTTTGACTGCAGATGATTCTCAAGATTTTCTTTGTCATATGTCAGTGGCCCCCAAGGCACGGCGATTGTGGCTGGTAGACGGGAGGGAGATCTGATATCATGCTGCCTTCTAGAGATTGGTTGACCTTTAAAAGACTAACTTTGCCTTCTGGCACAGCAAATATAAAAATCTAATATAGGGATTTATAGCATTTATACAATTCCCTCATAGAAAATCCAGAAACATTCCCTGGTCCCCGTCTAATGGGTAGGGGTGTCAAGGCCATTCCCTATTTACCTGTGCATTGATTGCTGGGTCCATGATTGCTGCACCCCACAGTAGGCAGTTATTTGATATAAAGCATATTATGTCTTCTTCATAGGAAAAATCACCTTCAAAATACATTTTAATATCAAGTGAACATTGATAATCTAAGACAATTTGCAACTGACCTTCATTTTGAATTTATTATTATTATTTATATCGCACCGTCAGTTCACAAAGAGCTTTACAGAATAAAGGTGATAGTGAAATCCAAAGGAGCTGGTTAGTTGACCCATACCAATGGTGTAGATTGATAATAGAAGGAGTCCAAGAACAGAGCCTTGAGGTACCCCATCTGAGAGGCTGAGGAGTGGAGGTGAAGGCCGAATGGGAAACACTGAAGGATTGGTTGGAAAGATAGGAGGAGATCCAAGATAGAGCCTTGAGGTACCCTAACTGAGAGGCTGAGGAGTGGAGGTGGAGGCCGAATGGGAGACACTGAAGGATCGTTTGGAAAGATGGGAGGAAATCCAAGATAGATCCTTATCTTGAATCTCTAGTGAGGATAGAATATGGAGCAAGAGAGGATGATCGACAGTGTCAAAAGCTGTAGAAAGGTGAAGAAGGATTAAAAGAGAATAGTGACCCTTTGCTTTGGCAGCGAGTAAGTCATGCGCTACTTTAGTGAGGGCAGTTTATGTAGAGTGGTGGGGGCGGAAGCTAGACTGAAATAAGTCAAGTAGGGAGTTAGATGTTAGATAGTGTGAAAGTTCATTATGGACATGTTGTTCAAGCAGTTTGGAGGAGAAAGGGAGTAGAGAGATCGGCCGACAGTTAGAGGGGAGTGTAGGATCCAAAGAAGGTTTTTTGTAGTATTTTTAAGTATTTAAGTTTTAAGTAGAGGCTTGATGATTGCGTGTTTGAATAAGTGTGGGAATATACCAGTAGAGAGAGAGAGGTTAAAGAGAGAGGTGAGAGTTGGAGTAAGTATGGGCTTGATGATTGCGTGTTTGAGTGAGTGTGGGAATATGCCAGTGGAGAGAGAGAGGTTAAAGAGAGAGGTGAGAGTTGGAGTAAGTATGGGCTTGATGATTGCGTGTTTGAGTGAGTGTGGGAATATGCCAGGGGAGAGAGAGGTTAAAGAGAGAGGTGAGAGTTGGAGTGAATAGAGGTGAAAGAGGAGGAATGAGATGAGAAGGAATAGGATCCAGAGAACTGGTGGTAAGGTGAGCTATAGACAGGAGAAGAGAGACAGTCTCCTCCGTAAGCGCGGGAGATGATTTAAGAAAAGTAGCAGCTGAGGGAATGTTTGTTAGTGGGATGTCCTTATTTCCATTTTTTAATTAGTATCCTCAAAAGTCATAGAGGAGGCGGCAAAAGGTTGGGTGGGTGGATGTAGAATGGAGTTGAAAGTGTTGAACAGTTGTTGGGATTGTGAGACTGTGTGGATATGAGAGTGACGAAGTAGGACTTTCTGAGCATCACTGGATCTAATGTCTCCTTGGTGGACACACAGGGCCTGATGTATTTGTACTGTAGTCTTACTAAGAAAGGAAAACGAAACAAAAGATCTTATTGGTTACTTCAAGTAAATGCAATGATTCGACTGAGCAAAAATGTGAGTAAATTAGCCCAGTTTAGCCTAAATTTTAGACAGTGGATTGAATAATAATATAAGAGGCAGATGTCATGAACAGTTGAATAGAATGGTATTTGAACCATGTTAAACGGGGCATTGGATCTTCCAAATGATTTTTTGGAATAGTTGGGTTTCTAAAGGTCCCCATACACGAGCCGATTTTTTTTACTTTCAAACGACCGATTCCAGAATGATTCGATACTATCGTGAACTTATCGTATAGCTGATGGTATGCGAACAATTGTTGGTCCACTAATCGGCCTGACGTTATCGCCCCCAAAATCGATTGGCTGGGTTTAAAAATTTTGGTCGTTCAGCAATAAAATCTGCCAGTTGGTGTGAGTGCCAGACACATATACTGAACTACGCGAGCACTCGTTGTGGAACCTATTTCCTTAATTCGCTCGCATGTGAAGGCTACATGAACTTTAAATGGAGCCAAGATGGCATATTGTATGGCAAACCGATCGTCATACAATTGTTTACCGATTAGATTGCACAACGAATGAACTTGGCTCGGGAATGGGGACCTTAAGACTAAAATATGTTGGTTTAAAGATAATCATCTCAGAGAGGTTTATACTATCTGCAGACTCTTATAGGGAATGAGAATACTGACTTTTATCCTAGGAAATGGGCTTTGAATTTTTTAACTGGGACAGCCAAAGGAATCATTCGGGGTAGTGTTCCATCTGTATAATGCATCGTGATTGGCCAGAGTTTGAGTCATTGACTTGAATGTCAAGATGTATAAAAAAAGACCATTTTTTTTTTTTACAACGAAAATATCTGGTTTAATATTTTGCTATCCAAATATACTAAGAGAGGTGATCACATTTCATACATATATTTGTAGATAAATCTTACCCGTGGTAGGGATAGGTCCAGGTGCTCATGCCCCAGACCTTTCAGCTAAGGGAGCCATCATGGGAACAGACAACAGTAGCAGGCAGGCACTCCGGATATCCCAAAAAAGTGGAAAAAAAGCAGCCAAAAAAGTTTAAGATAAAAAAGTATACATTTTATTTAATCCATATGTAAAAACATGGAAGCCTTACGCGTTTCGTACCAAAGGGCCTATGTCGTACCAAAGAGCCTATGATTAAGTACCCTTTGGTACGAAACGCGTAAGGCTTCCATGTTTTTCCATATGGATTAAATAAAATTTATACTTTTTTATCTTAAACTTTTTTGGCTGCTTTTTTGGGATATCCGAAGTGCCTGCCTGCTACTGTTGTCTGTTCCCTTAATATTTTGCTACTCAGATTAGTAGTATTTTACAGGAGTTCTGGGTACAAAAAAAAAACAGAAAAATCTTAGAACTGACATTATGGGGCAAATTTATCAATTTCGCGATTGTGGTTTTTTTTTTGTGATATGTAAAAATTGAGACAAAAATAAAGAAAATAAAACACATTTTATTTTTTCCAAACACTAAACATATAAATCACGAAGAACCTCAGCAGCTCTTTAGAATCAATGGGAAGGGTATTAGAAGATTTCAAACAATTGTTCCCCTCAAACTCAAAATTTGATAAATGGGCTTCCCCAGATTATAACCATTCCTATAGGGCCGGGGTCCCCAACCGTTCTCACTCATGAGCCACAGTCAAATGTAAAAAGACTTGGGGAGCAACACAAGCACCATAAAAGTTCATGGAGGAGCCAAATAAGGGCTGTGATTGGCTATTAGGGGCCTCTATGCACCCTATCAGCTTACAGGGGCTTTATTTGGTAGGAAATCTTGTTTTTATTCAACCAAAACTTGCCCCCAAGTCAGGAATTCAAAAATAACTCCCTGGTTTGGGGGCACTGAGAGCAACATCCAAGGGGTTGGGGAGCAACATGTTACCCCCGAGTCACTGGTTGGGGATCACTGCTATAGGGAATACCATACTGATTACCTCCTCAAAAAATAGTCATTCTTCTTTTCTGTTAAACATATATTAATTAAAAAATACATAATATACCATTCCGTTTACTTCAGCCGACAAGTGTTTTTTTAGCCGTATAAAAAAATGATTTAAACTGTTTACATCAGCCCAATGAAATCTGGCAGAACCCGGGAAAATCTGAGCCATTTCCATAAGACTAGAAGAGAGATTAACTAAAATTGCCAGCGTTTCGCCGGATGATAAATTTTATTTTAATGGCGGCCCCGAATACAAATGTAAGGGGTTTTCTTCATTTATTCTGTGTATTTTCTTTGATTTTTTTTTTTTTGTCTCCGACAGAATGTGTTTCTGCAAAATGTTTATGTGACATTGGATTTTTATGGTCCACTTAAGTGCTTCAGAGCAAATGGAGGATATTTTAATCCAGCTGATTTACTCTTTCTGGTCTGCAGTCATTTCCTTACTGCCTAATTATCAGCCTCAGCTTCATTTACTCTACACATAATGTTTACTGATGCAATATGGCCTCATATTTTACAAAATTATACACATAGTGGTTTGTTTCTAGAACTATCTTAGACCAGGTATAATTGACAATGTTGCTTACCGAAACCGATATTGAGGAATGGAGTGGGAAACACCAAATTCAGAACTCAACTTGGTATTTTTTTTGAATAAAACAGATCATTCTTGCATTTATTAAATGTCACGATAATGTTGGTAGGGTCGAACGAAAATATTATTATTTTATTATTGAGTTTATTATTCGAAAATCACAATTTTTTCAAGCCAAAAATTTGAGAAATTGGAATGAATCCTCTTTATTTTTCCCAAACAGGAAACAGCAACCATTTTAGGACCATTGGCGATCATTCGTGGAAAACAATAATGTGTTTAAGTTCCCCTTGAAAATGTGTGAAATAGAAAACCATGATGGGATTAAATTCTCCTTGAAAATGGGTAAAAGAGAAAACAATGATAGGATTAACTTCCCCTTGAAAATAGGTGAAATAGAAAACAATGATAGGATTGACTTCCCCTTGAAACTGGGTGAAATAGAAAACAATGAGGGGATTATTTTCCCCTTGAAAATTAGTGAAATAGAAAACAATGATAGGAATAATTTCCCCTTGAAATTTGGTGAAATAGAAAACACTGATAGGATTAACTTTCCCTTGAAACTAGATTAAACAGAAAACAATGATGGGATTAACATCCTCTTGAAACTGGTGAAATACTCCTACTCCCTACTCCCATGTAACTGGAGGAGTCCAAGCCAGACTTGGATTTTTTTACTATTGAGTGCTATTCTGATACCTACTGGGAGCTGCTATCTTGCTCCCTTCCCATTGTTCTGCTGATCGGCTGCTGGGGGTGAGGGGGGGGGGGGGGATATCACTCCAACTTGCAGCACAGCAGTAAAGTGTGCCTGAGTCTGAGCTTTCAGAAGGAGCCGGCGCTACACATTAGAACTGCTTTCAGCTAACCTATTGTTTCTCCTACTCCCATGTAACTGGAGGAGTCCCAAGCCGGACTTGGATTTCTTACTATTGAGTGCTATTCTGATACCTACTGGGAGCTGCTATCTTGCTCCCTTCCCATTGTTCTGCTGATCGGCTGCTGGGGGTGAGGGGGGGGATATCACTCCAACTTGCAGCGCAGCAGTAAAGTGTGCCTGAGTCTGAGCTTTCAGATGCCAGCGCTACACATTAGAACTGCTTTCAGCTAACCTATTGTTTCTCCTACTCCCATGTAACTGGAGGAGTCCCAAGCCGGACTTGGATTTCTTACTATTGAGTGCTATTCTGATACCTACTGGGAGCTGCTATCTTGCTCCCTTCCCATTGTTCTGCTGATCGAAAATTTCAAAATTAAATATTAAAAAATCTGTTTGTGTTTTTGAAAAACAGATTACAATGCAGGATTCTGCTGGAGAAGCTCTATTAACTGATGGGTTTTGAAAAAAAACATGTTTCCCCATGACAGTATTGCTTTATAGAGTACAAGGACTGCCAATAGTATAATTTTCTTATTAAAAATAATCGTCAACAACTTTGAGAACATTCTAGGAACAGGGGAGATACGTTCTAGGAACATGTCTTCACCGAAGTCCAGTTTCTCCAGAAAGGCTCATTAAGAGTACTTTATAGATGATTATCTCCAATAGATGATTTTTATAGATGATTATATCAGAAGGCTGTATTTGCATTATCTGGAAATAACCATAAATATGACAAGAGCAAATGCATACAAGTCTTTAAAAAGGTACACGGTATGGATGTTTCATGCTCCAAAGCCTATTTATCTTTAATGGGTCTCAGGAACATTATGTTAAATGAATCAAATAGATTGGCCATTGGCCTTGACTGATCTCTACCTGGAATAGTTGTATGATGTCAGCAATAAATATATTGAACGTACAAGGCTATCATTAGTTACTCCAGTGGGAAACGGGTGTACGAATAACATTGCTTTATCCCCTTTATAATATCAGGTCATTTCAACTTACAGTAGTTTGTGGTCACTAAGGATCCCCCTTGTAACTACAGAATAATTATAGGGATCTGGGGGTGTAGGGGGGGCAAAAGGGTCACATGGACCTCAAGTAGGACAACAGCAAGTGCCCCAGATGCTCATAATGGTGTTTAAGATCTCAGTAAGTGCTGATTCTTTGTCTTGATAACATTACAAGCCTCAATATGCTCTACAGCCTCCCTAGTTATACACTTATATAAGCTGTGAGCGTTAGTGATGAGTGAATTTTTTCGGCGGGCATGGATTCGCAGCAAATTTCTGCCATTGGCGAATTGTTTCGCAAAACTTCCGTGAAAATTCACAGCAGAAAAATGCGTCGCACAGAAATTTTTTTGGTCGCATGTCAAATTAGGCATGGTCACGTGAAAAAAGGGCACGATTGCGTCAAAAAACAGTGCGGTCACGGCAGAAAAGCGTGGGCGACAAAAAATAGACGCAGGCAACAAAAGAATTGTGTGACAAATGCGTTTTGTGAATTTGTTGCCGTTTCGCGAATTTTCTAGCCGTTTCAATTCACCAAAAAATTTGCGAAATGGCAAGAAAATTCGCAAAATGGCAAAAAATTTGCGAAACACATTTGTCGCACAAATTTGTTTTTGCCAATAAAATTTGCTCAGGCGACAAAAAAATAGACGCGGGCACCAAAAAAAAATTGCGCAACAAATGTGTTTCGTGAATTTTTTGCTATTTCGCAAATTTTCTAGCTGTTTCAATACACTAAAAAATTTGCGAATTGGCAAGAAATTTCGCAAAACACATTTGTTGCGCAATTTTTTTTTTTGGCAGGAAAATTCGCGTGGGCGACTAAAAAATAGACGCGGGCGACAAAAAAAAAAAATCACAATTTTTTTGCCGTTTTGCAAATTTTATGGCGAAGTGAAACGGGACTCGCTCATCACTAGTGAGTGCTTAAAACTTTCCTGAGTATAACATAGAGTACTGAAAAATATACACAATACTGGTGAATAACGGTTAATTTGCAAGCCAGTCACTGCCATCGGCTACTTTTACCTGTAGGAGATGAATCTTTGACCATGACTTGGCCTTCAGCATCCAAGAAGATCTACTTGTAGGTTCCATCTACCTGTCTGTGGTCCCACAAAGCATTGTTTTAGCATTTCTAGCCGGACTTAACAATCCTTAACTTCGTATGTAGGCCTACCTAAAACGATGATACTTGACTCAAGTGCAATAACACCACTAGTCATACAGAATGGAAAACTAGGTTGCCCCTAGTAGCAATGTCCATCATAAAGAGCCATCAGTCAATCTAAAACTGGATAGTGATCTGATTGTTCACAAAGGTAGTTGGTCATTCCGGTGACTATTGTCCGAATATGGCCCGATTGGTCAACTGGATACTCCAGGGTTCTCTGGTGCATATTATTTCAAAGCACATTGGCAATCTAAGGCTTCACATCTATAAATGCAAACGCAGTTACTTATATAGTTACTCTCAGTAGATGGAATTAAGTCATCTAAAGTCATTCTGCACCATTTTCTCTGTTTAAGCGAGAAACTCATAATCATATTTCAGCTATATTACCCATTTGTTAACTGATTTTAATTGGCATATTGATCGGGTTAATGGACCAACAGGAGACCTCTCCATTGATTTACAAAAAGAAAAGCCTATCTTCATAAACGGATTAATTAAAAGCAGCATAAGTGCATGGGATTCTTACATACAGCCAAATGAATTAATTCTGCATACTAGTACATGTGATAAATACTTCTGCCTGTAATAATATCCAACCCATAGTTCTCCAGCGATGCAAGTCTTATATTCCCAGCATCTCCAGTAGCACAAAAGCACAGCAGCAAAGGTACTTCCTGAGTATGACAATGGTGAGGCAATATGTTGAGCAGTGTAGAAATACTTTGGCACAAATACTCTTAAATAATCAGGCACACTCTCAGGTAATGGCCCCTCAGTGGAATTATCTCAGGAACAAACAAGCCCAAGGCTCTTTTCTGTCCATGGTTCCTACACTTAAGTGTTGCCTTGGAGAGATAGCTCCATGCTACTCCTCCTCGGTGGAGCCAAATACTGCTCTTGCTCATCAGCCCTGTCTAACTTATGACTCTTACATGTGTACTAAGATAGAAACTGCTATCCACCACAATCTACTGGGTTCTTGTTTCCCAATGTTAAGTTTACTAGTGTCCTTTAGGTTCAAAGATAATGGAGCCTTAAAGGAGACATATTAGATAAATGGGAAAACCCTAACCCTGTAGGCAATTATGAATAATATACGGTGCTGGTTTCCCTTTGGGCTAAACATTAACCCTATCTGTAACAATGGCCCCTTTATGGGAGCTCCCTATAGATCCTCTCACTTCTCTGATCATATTTGAAATGAAGAGTGGGCATGTCCTAACAGTCCCTGCCAGAAGCACAGTAGGGGGGGGAGCCAATCACAGCCCTGCAGTCGCACAAGCACAGACAGGCTTCAGTTCCCTATCAGGTCAGCCTAGCTAGTGATTGGTTCCTATCCTACGGTGCAGTGTACTGAGAGCCGGCGGCTCCCCAGCTCATCCAGAGAATTCAGCCAGCAGGAAGTGGCACAGATGGGCGGGGCTAGTGGGGTTTTGTTGGAATTTCTCAATAAATCAGTCTGAAACACAACTTTTTTAAGCACAATTCTTCTATATCTTGAGGAGTATAATTCCCTGGTACATTCTTAATTTTTATATGATATGTCTCTTTTAAGTTCCAGGCTCCTAGCACATCCACACTAGGTACTAGGTGTAGACAACAGAGAAAAAGCCATATGCTCTCTCCCATTATGTTACCTTTGAATCGGAACTGGTCACAAGAACCATGGGCCAGTTAGGGAAACCTCCCTCAACAGGTGCAGGTAACAACACCGGAACTTCCTGAATAGTAGGAGAGATGAACCTTTTGGGTCACCTACAATTATAACACAATTGGACAACTGTTAACTATTTTTCATGTGCTTTTCGATCTAAAACTCTATGGGGCTTATTTATTAATTTTTGAATTTGTGAATTGGAGTTTGTTTTTCTAAAATGAATAAACTCGCATCAAATTGTTGCTTATCAATTAATAAGGAAGAACCATTTGAGTAAGAAACTCGAATATCTCAATTTTTTTTGAAAAACTAGGAAAATTGGAGTTTGAGAATACGGCTTGACTTTGCCCATGACAACTCCCATTGACTTCTATAGAAACTTGCAAGTAGTGATGAGCAAATTTTTTTGCCAGGCATGGATTGGCAGCGAATTTCCACATTTCGCCTTTCGCAAATTGTTTTGAGAAACTTCCGTGAAAATTTGCGCGGAAAAATATGTTGTTGCGCATCGAAATTGTCAAATTGGGTGTGGCCGTGTCAAAAAAAGGGCACGGTTGTGTAAAAAAAATGTGGGTGACCAAAAAAGACACGGGTGACAAAAAGACATGGGCGACAGAAAAAATCATGTGACAAATGCGTTTTGCGAAATTTTCGGCGTTTTGTGAATTTTCTTGCCGTTTCGCACAATTTATGGTGAAACAGGACAGATTCGCACATCACTACTTGCAAGCTTTTAGATGGTAACTTTGAGTTTTTGGGTTTTTTGCACTTAATAAATACCAGACAGTTGAGTTTTCGAACCATAACTCGAATTTGAGTTTTTTTAAACGCGAGGAAACTCAAATCGAGAAAAAAAATGACACTCGACCGTTGAAAAATCTCCCCCTATGTCTCCTTTGAACTGTCAGAAAACATTGCATCGAGGGCTTAATACCAGACTCTATAGAAAATTAGTCATGGAAACGGTTGCTAAGGATATTGTTTCCCTTACTCTGCGAGAGCCAGCTATTAAAAAGTTTCTTTTTATACAAGGTAAAAAAAAAAAGTTGCATAATAAATTGAGGCCAAAAGATGTCAGAACAGAAGAAGAGCCAATATTACACAATAGTAATTACACCCCTCCCTACTCTTGAAGCAACTTTTTTATCTTTTTATTTTAGTTTGAATAATTGCCTAATTACGCGAGGTCTCGGTGAGTTAGCGCGGCACCAATATAGTAATCCATGCGAAATTCTAAATTTAGAGGCAATGCGGCATACGCCGGTGCCAGACGGGGGCTGTTTGTAAAGAGACATTGAATAAACAGCTGCAGAGTTTCCTGCTTGAAAAATGAGAGCGTTTTCTCCAAAGTGCTCTGCTGCAGCACAAACTGCGCTCGATCCATCTGAAGTCACTCAGTCGCAGGAATTTCTCCAGTAATGTATTTGCACCATGACCAATGAAATGTTCCGCGCCGCGTGATATTAATTTGTCTCTGGTTTCAGAAACTATAGAAAAAATTTTTCCAGCCGCCGTCACATCTGAACTTGGAACAATTTCTTCCCTACGATGTCTGAGTGGAGAAAAACTGGAGAAAGTTAAAGAAACACTGTAGTCAAGTGATTGGCAGCCTCTGCCTTCATTTTACCATTTACCCCTTTGGGGGTCGAACGACCCTTTCACAACAATCGCCTAAGACTAGTGATGAGTGAATCTGTGAAGCGGTGAAAATGTTGTGCGTAAAAAAAATTTGTCGCCCGCGACTATTCTTTTCATGCACGACTATTTATTTTGTCGCCCGCGACTATTCTTTTCATGCACGACTATTTATTTTGACGCCCGCAACTATTCTTTTCATGCATGACTATTCTTTTGACGCCGCGACTATTCTTTTGACACACGACTCTTTATTTTGATACTGCAACTATTCTTTTTACGCCGCGACTATTCTTTTGACGCACAACTATTTATTTTGATGCCACAACTATTTTTGACACCGCAACTATTTTTTTGACGCGCAACTATTTCTTTTGAAGCGCAACTATTCTTTTGACGCCGCAACTATTTATTTTGACACCTCGACTATTCTTTTGACGCCGCAACTATTTATTTTGACGCGCAACTATTTATTTTGACACCGCGACTATTCTTTTGACGCGCAACTATTTATTTTGACGCGCAACTATTTATTTTGACGCGCAACTATTTATTTTGACACCATGACTATTTTTTGATGCCACGTGACTATTTATTTTTCCGCCCGCAACTATTTATTTTGACGCACGACTATTTATTTTGACGCGCAACTATTAATTTTGACACTGCGACTATTTTTTGATGCCACGACTATTCTTTTGCCGCGTGACTATTTATCTTGGTGCCCGCAACTATTTATTTTGATGCATGACTATCCTTTTGACGTCTGCAACAATTTTGGGGCGCGCAGCAAATTTTTTCATCTGTTTCGCGCAACAATCCGCCAATGGCAAAACGGGGAAATTCGCCGCAAAATATTTCGCCCATCACTACCTAAGACCATCGGAAAACACATATTTCCGATGGTCTTAGGAATAATTTTATGGTTGGGGGTCACCACAACATGAGGAACTGTATTAAAGGGTCACGGCATTAGGGAGGTTGAGAACCACTGGTCTAGAATGTTTTTGGAACCTGGATTTTACATATATATTAATATTATATTTTTGGGAAAATGACTCTTTCCCTTTTATTCCTATGAATTGCCCTTTTTGAGAATTTAAGAAAAACACTACAAACCCCTTTGATGTTTTTTCCCCCAAATCTTTCTTTATTGAATTTTATTATGGGGGAGTAGAGAAAAAGGGGGGAAGTTAGAGCAGATCTTATTTATATAATATTTGTGTTTTAGGGTTAACAACTAGTGATGAGCGAATCTGTCACGTTGCACTTCGGCGAAAAATGTGCAAACAAAACGGTGAAAAATTTGCAAAACACCAAAAGTGAAGCTCATAAAAAAAAATTTGTTGCGCGGGACAATTCTTTTTGAAGCGAGAGACAATTCTTTTGATGAGAGAGACAATTCTTTTGATGAGAGAGACAATTCTTTTTGACGAGTGAAACAATTCTTTTGACGACTGAAATAAGTGCGGCAAAATTTTTCAGCGGCAACTTTTGTCACCTTTAGTGATGAGCGAATCTGTCCCGTTTCGCCATAAAATTAGCGAAACGGCAACAAAATCGCAAAATGGATGTGTTGTGTGATTTTTTTTTTGTCTTCTGTGTTTTTTTTGTTGTCCGCGCCCAATTTGATGCAGTCGCGCTTTTTTTTTACACGACCGCACCCAATTTGACGCGCAACAAAAACATTCCCGCGCAACAAATTTTTCGGCGGCAAATTTTCGTGGAAGTTTCGCAAAACAATTCGCCAATGGCAAAATGTGGTAATTCGCTGCGAATCCATGCCTGCCGAATTTTTTGTCCCATCACTATTAATAACAAGCTGCGAATCCTAGTCGCCTCTTTCGCAAAAATATCTGCCAATGGCAAAACGCAGAAATTCACTGCAAATCCACGCCTGGCAAATTTTTTCTCCCATCACTATTAACAACAAGCCATTACTATACAGTGAATGCAAAGTACATGTAATGGCCTCTTATTTAAGTTAAGTACCAATGAAGATTGTTGCTGTTTGTCTTAACCTGATATCTTAATGGCTTCCAGCCATGGTTTCCATGTAGACCAATACTGGGATATGTTATTATGGAGCAAACAAGTCATTTCTGGCCGTCCCCACTAGGTTTATCCATTCAACCTCTTAGGGGGGTTTTACCGTTTTCCGTGTTAACCTATCTGTTAGCATGGAGTTAAAAAAGTGTTATTGTGCTTTGTTTAACCTGAGTGCAATTAATAGGCTTATGCTGAACATTTTGACTTTTTGTCTATGGTTTTAATGAAAATATAAAGCTAAAGGGGGGAAGCGAAGAAACCAAAGCTACTCCATGTTTGGTCCTTGCGAGGTAGATCATTAGACTCCCTCCCTTCACCTCTTTGTTGTTACTGTTTTGTCGAACAGATAAGGAGGCATTTATTATAAAGGCGCTTATCTCTGAACTTGTAATCTATCAACCAAGCATGGAGCGGATTTAATTACCCTGCTCACACTGTTTAGCTGAAGATAACAACAACAACAACAAAAACATGTTTTTTTATAATTAAAACAATAGGCAAGTATGTTCCCAAGCCCTATTAATTGCACTCGTGTAGAGCAAGGGGGTTTACTGACCCTTTAAAATATAAAGGGTTAGCTAGAGTTTTGCTAAACAAAAAAACAAAAGGAATTCTGGGAATGAATTCCAGAGTTTTTCTCAAATTCTGAAAGAGGGCAGCTCATAGGACTTGTAGAAAAGAGTCATTTAATACAGACAATTGTGCTTTCTACTCAAGAAGGTAAGATTAATAATACTTCCTACAACTAGGGATGAGCAAATTTTTTCGCCAGGCATGGATTCGCAGCAAATTTCTGCATTTCACCATGAAATGACGAATTGTTTTGTGAAACTTCCGTGAAAATTTGTTGCACAGATTTTTTTGTCGCAGGTCAAATTGGGCGCAGTCGCATCAAAAAAAGGCACAGTCGCGTCAAAATAGACGCGAGCGACAAAAAAAAATTGTGCGACAACTGCGTTTTGCTATTTTTTTGCCGTTTCGCTAAAACGGGACAGATTCGCTCATCACTACCTAGAGAACCCATTTTTTTATCACACACCTCCAGGGCCGCCGCTCCCTATAAGCAGAGTACGCAGTCTGCATAGGGCACCAACTCCCAGGGGGGCACCATACCAGCTGCTCAAAAAAATCATTTTTATATATTATAACATACCCCCCAACACTGTCCCACCAGTTTTAATAGCGCATCCCGCTGTCCCGGATAGGTCAATCAATCTATGGGGGCACTTACTATGGGGGCATTGTCTATGGGGGATATTCGGGGAACTGTGTGTGGGGCCCCTATAGTAGGCACAAAAGTAAATTTCTGCTTAGGGCACCCATTTGGCCAGCAGCGGCCCTGCACACCTCTAGTGAGGGAATTTATTTTGGGTGATAGGTGCCCCTTAACATTAGCTGAATGGGGTCCTGGCCAATTTCAAGATGCTGACAGAGGCCCTGCCTCTCCTTGTTTTGTCAAACTTTAAAGAGTTTGTCCACCTTTGTATTAACTTTTAGTATGATGTAAAGAGTGATATTCGGAGACAATTTGCAATTGGTCTTCATTTTTCATTATTTGTATTTTTTTTTTCATTATTTAGCTTTACGTTCAGAAGCTCTCCGGTTAGGAATTTTAGCAGCTACCTGGTTGCTAGGGCTCAACTTACCCTAACAACCAGTTAGTGGTTTGAAAGAGAGACAGAAATATAAATAGAGGAGGGCCTGAAGAAAAAGATAAGTATTAAAAATGAACAATAAAATAATAATAATAATAATAGCAATAATGTTTTAGCCTCTGGTGATGAGCGAATCTCTCCCGTTTCTCTTCATCGAAAAATTTGTGAAACTGCTAAAAAAAATTGCGATATAGTGCAAAATGCAGCTACTGCACGGCTTTTTTTTACGCACGTGACATTTTTGACTCGGCTCCACCTTTTTTATGACACTGCCCCCTCCTTTTTTATGATATGGCCGCGCCTTTTTTTGACGCATTGTGCCTCTTTTTACACACCACGCCTTTTTTGACACGACCGCAAATTTTTTACTGCAAAAACTTGCGACGGTCTCGCGGAGAAATTAGACAATGCTGAAAAGCAAAATTTCACAGTGAATCCATCGCTCTTCGGTAGTAGCCTCAAAGAGCAATCGTTTTTTTGGTTGCTGGGGTCAGTGAAAAGTTAGAAAGAGTCAGAAGAAGTAGGCACATCATTTAAAAAGTATAAGAATAATAAAGACCAATTGGAAAGTTGCTTAGAATTGGCCATCCTACAACGTACTAAAAGTTAACCTAAAGATGAACCACACAAGAATTTTACGGTGTAGATCAGGGGTCCCCAATAGTGATGAGCGAATCTGTTCCGTTGCGCTTCGCCGAAAAATTCGCGAATCTTTGAAAAATTCGCGAAACGGCGAAAATGTCGTGCGACAAAAAAAATTGTCGCCCGCAGCTATTATTTCTTCGCGCGGCTATTGTTTTGTCGCCCGCGGCTCTTGTTTCGTCGCACGGCTCTTGTTTCGTCGCACGGCTCTTGTTTCGTTGCCCGCGGCTCTTGTTTCGTCGCCCCCGGCTATTGTTTTGTCGCGCGGCTATTATTTCGTCGCGCGGTTATTATTTTGTCGCGCGTGGCTCTTGTTTCGTCGCCCGCGGCTCTTGTTTCGTCGCGCGGCTATTGTTTTGTCGCCCGCGGCTATTGTTTTGTCGCGCGGCTATTATTTCGTCGCCCGCAGCTATTATTTTGTCGCACGGCTATTGTTTCATCGCGCGCGGCTCTTTTTTCGTTGCCAGCGGCTCTTGTTTCGTCTCGCGGCTTTTGTTTCGTCGCCCGCGGCTATTATTTTGTTGCGCGCTATTGTTTCGTCGCCCGCGACTATTCTTTTTTGACGCCGGCGACAATTTTTGGACGTGCGGCGAATTTTTCCGCGGCGAAATTTTTCATCCGTTTCGCAAAACAATCCGCCAATGGCGAAACGCGGAAATTCGCCGCGAATCCATGCCTGGCGAAACTTTTCGCCCATCACTAGTCCCCAACCTTTTTTTTACCTATGATCAACTTTTAAATATAAAGAGAGGCCAAATAAGAGCTTTGGTTGGCTATCTGGTAGTCTGGTAGTCCTACAGGAGGCTCTGATTGGCAGCACACCTGTTTTTTAACACCCATAGAGGTTGGTGATGCTCCGGAGCCACTGGTGGGGATCATCCTTCTTTAAGATATGGCCTATATAGAATATTTTCTACCTTTCTAGAGCCTAATTTAGACTAACGCTGGCTTTCCTATCTGAGGACACACAAAAACAAGGCAGGTCTGTCCCGTCGGCAACCTTCAACTTCGTTCAATCAGTCCCAGGATCCCCGGCGGCCGTTTCATAACTATATAATTGTTTGATTTGGATCTTTATCTGAGGGATCTTGGCAACGTTGACAGCTTTCTCCTAGAGGTGATAAAAGTTGCCGGTGCCACTCAAACTGTTATTGTCGCTAAACTTTAAATATCAAAGTGCTCGGAAATAACCTTTGCAAACAGCGCGGGGCGAGACCGAACAACAAGCTTAATCCATTAACACTTTGGTGTGAAAAGGTAGAATGGCTTCGGTCTTCATCTCCTTTCTTCTAAATGCGAGGATTCGTTTCTCTCGAGACCCCCCAGTGTCATTTTCCTCGCCCCCGGTAACGTCCCTGTGATCATATAGTTCGAGTTTATACGCGGCCTTCGGGGAGGCTTCATCCTTTCAACCAGTCAGAACACAGAGATGCATTGTTGGTACGAACAACATTGTTTATTTATGTCAATAATACAGCAAAGCTGTGTGGGTTTCAAGTGGGAAAGAAAACTATCAATAGAGTTTGTGCTCACAATCATAATAGGAGGTTTCGGCTTTAATAACATTTGAAACTTTCCTTTTCTTTATTTTATAATTTGTAAACTAAACCTGTATATATTAACAATGAACAATGAAAAGTCTGCTCTGCTGTGTGTTCTCTGCAGTCATTTCCCACCTATTATAGACAGTATTTAAAAAGGAATGCTTTGTAGCTAAATAAAAGGCTGAGTATTTTTGGATTATAGAGAGGTTTGTACTCCCTAATGGCATCGGCTTTGGAACAGAAATTCAGATTTAGCTAATGTATTACAGAAGGATGGGGGAGATAGTGATATAATTCATCAACTTAAAGTTCATTTATAAAGTAGACAATACAGGGTAGTAAATAGTCCACTGGCGAGCCTTGTGGTCAAACAATTCTGTTTATTGGTGAATAGCACAGCACAACATGTTTGGGACCAACCCAGTCCTTCCTCAGGTAAACATGTTGTGTTGTCCTATGTTCTTTCACTTGTTTAAAGTCTTCACCTCCAACACACAAGTTCTGTGTACTATCAGACAGGGTCATTTTCATGTATACAAAGCCCAGCAACAACCACTTATACTCATACTCAGTATAATACTCATACTCAGACAAGCTTCAAATAAATTAGGTAAAATGGCTCCCATTCCCTGCTCAATAAAACAGTACCTGTACTTGATCCCAACTAAGATATAATTACCCCTTATTGGGGGCAGAACAGCCCTATTGGGTTTATTTAATGGTTAAATGATTCCCTTTTCTCTGTAATAATAAAACAGTACCTGTACTTGATCCCAACTAAGATATAATTACCCCTTATTGGGGCAGAACAGCCCTATTGGGTTTATTTAATGGTTAAATGATTCCCTTTTCTCTGTAATAATAAAACAGTACCTGTACTTGATCCCAACTAAGCTATAATTACCTCTTATTGGGGGCAGAACAGCCCTAGTGGGTTTATTTAATGGTTAAATGATTCCCTTTTCTCTGTAATAATAAAACAGTACCTGTACTTGATCCCAACTAAGATATAATTACCCCTTATTGGGGGCAGAACAGCCCTATTGGGTTTATTTAATGGTTAAATGATTCCCTTTTCTCTGTAATAATAAAACAGTACCTGTACTTGATCCCAACTAAGATATAATTACCCCTTATTGGGGCAGAACAGCCCTATTGGGTTTATTTCATGGTTAAATGATTCCCTTTTCTCTGTAATAATAAAACAGTACCTGTACTTGATCCCAACTAAGATATAATTACCCCTTATTGGGGGCAGAACAGCCCTATTGGGTTTATTTAATGGTTAAATGATTCCCTTTTGTCTGTAATAATAAAACAGTACCTGTACTTGATCCCAACTAAGATATAATTACCCCTTATTGGGGGCAGAACAGCCCTATTGGGTTTATTTAATGGTTAAATGATTCCCTTTTGTCTGTAATAATAAAACAGTACCTGTACTTGATCCCAACTAAGATATAATTACCCCTTATTGGGGGCAGAACAGCCCTATTGGGTTTATTTAATGGTTAAATAATTTTATCAGCCCCCTTATCCGGAAAACCCCAGGTCCCAAGCATTCTGGATAACGGGTCCCATACCTGTACATAAGCTCTGTATATACTATATAAGGTAATCTGGCAGAATATGAAGCAGACTCGCTCTATATCAGCACTTATATTGCAGGCGTTTCTAAACATATTCATATTTAAACAAGAAACGAGGAAAATTAAAGAGAAACAAAGTAATAATTAATATGTTTTCAGCACGCAGTTCAGAATTTTCCCCAGGAGGATGTTTTAGTTTAATTTGTACAATTAATATTGCAGAACTGAATAATAAATTATCCTTACTAAGGGAAAAATGTCCTTGGAATATTAGAGAAAGCACAAAAAAAAAAAACCCCTAAAAAATGATTGACCTGCAAAATAAAGAAAGGCTATTAGACTGGTGGCTAATGTGTGTCTTTAAATAAAGAAACCCTCTCTCTTTATATAGATAATTAAATGAAAGTATGTTAAAGCTTAAACATTTACCATTGGGAATGTGCTCGCTGTTAAAGAAATGTTATTATATTAATTGCTCCCAAAACTGATTATTTTTCCCAATGAATTTGATACCGAGGGCAGAACACATAATTCACTGTATACATTAATAAGGTGATTAATGATAATGCAGCAATTCCTGCTATTAATGATGATAGGGATTTCCTTGCATCCATCATCACTTTATTTTTAGCTTTGTGACAGCAGCATATTGCTTCCTTTGGTTACTTAAATACGATACAGGTATGCGATCCCTTATTCGGAAACCCATTATCCAGAAAGCTCCGAATTACAGAAAGCCCATCTCCCATAGACTCCATTTTAATCAAATAATTCAGAATTTTAAAACTGATCTCCTTTTTCTCTGTAATAATAAAACAGTACCTGTACTTGATCCCAACTAAGATATAATTACCCCTTATTGGGGGCAGAACAGCCCTATTGGGTTTATTTAATGGTTAAATGATTCCCTTTTCTCTGTAATAATAAAACAGTACCTGTACTTGATCCCAACTAAGATATAATTACCCCTTATTGGGGGCAGAACAGCCCTATTGGGTTTATTTCATGGTTAAATGATTCCCTTTTCTCTGTAATAATAAAACAGTACCTGTACTTGATCCCAACTAAGATATAATTACCCCTTATTGGGGGCAGAACAGCCCTATTGGGTTTATTTCATGGTTAAATGATTCCCTTTTCTCTGTAATAATAAAACAGTATCTGTACTTGATCCCAACTAAGATATAATTACCCCTTATTGGGGGCAGAACAGTCCTATTGGGTTTATTTAATGGTTAAATGATTCCCTTTTCTCTGTAATAATAAAACAGTATCTGTACTTGATCCCAACTAAGATATAATTACCCCTTATTGGGGGCAGAACAGCCCTATTGGGTTTATTTAATAGTTAAATGATTCCCTTTTCTCTGTAATAATAAAACAGTACCTGTACTTGATCCCAACTAAGATATAATTACCCCTTATTGGGGGCAGAACAGCCCTATTGGGTTTATTTAATGGTTAAATGATTCCCTTTTCTCTGTAATAATAAAACAGTACCTGTACTTGATCCCAACTAAGATATAATTACCCCTTATTGGGGGCAGAACAGCCCTATTGGGTTTATTTAATGGTTAAATGATTCCCTTTTCTCTGTAATAATAAAACAGTACCTGTACTTGATCCCAACTAAGATATAATTACCCCTTATTGGGGGCAGAACAGCCCTATTGGGTTTATTTAATGGTTAAATGATTCCCTTTTCTCTGTAATAATAAAACAGTACCTGTACTTGATCCCAACTAAGATATAATTACCCCTTATTGGGGGCAGAACAGCCCTATTGGGTTTATTTAATGGTTAAATGATTCCCTTTTCTCTGTAATAATAAAACAGTACCTGTACTTGATCCCAACTAAGATATAATTACCCCTTATTGGGGTCAGAACAGCCCTATTGGGTTTATTTCATGGTTAAATGATTCCCTTTTCTCTGTAATAATAAAACAGTACCTGTACTTGATCCCAACTAAGATATAATTACCCCTTATTGGGGCAGAACAGTCTTATTGGTTTTAATTATTGTTTTATTGATTTTTTAGTAGACCTAAGGTATTGAGAACCAAATTACGGAAAGACCCCTTATCTGGAATACCCTTGGTCCCGAGCATTCTGGATAACGGGTCCTATACCTGTACCTTCATTGACATTGACAGAATCTTGACATAATTTCCTATTGCTCATTGCCCCTTCTGCCCCAGGCTTCCTGGCCCTCATTTTTGCCCAGTGTCTGCCCCTTCCAATCTGTATTTATTCCTCCAGTACTTAAACCATTTGTTGATGAATTGAAGCTTGCCATACTTAACTGATGGCTGGAACTCCAATGAGCTTTGTGCCTATGGTAATAGCTCCTCCATGATAGATACACGCTGTACATTCTTAGCCATTTCCATGGAATGTTCATATAAGAGCACTTACTATTCTAATGGGACCCTGGGGAGGTATGAGATAAGTGGTACCATTACAGGAGAATGGGAATGACTAACTCAATGACTAACTCAATGACTAACTCAATGACTAACTCAATGACTAACTCAATGACTAACTCAATGACTAACTCATACCCAGCTAAGGACAAACATGTAACTATGGCCATGTTTGACCAAAAGGCTCTCCAGTGGACTATTTACAACGCAGTACTATTACATTGGGAGTGATGAAATTCTACTACTGTCTGAGGAGCTGCCGAGAACTATAACTCACTTATTCTACTTAATGGTTCCAGACATTGTTTGCTAGGCAATACAGGGCCTTAGTAAGCTCAATGTACATTATATAAAACTGATCACATAGACCCAATCAATCCCTGTAATAGATAAATGTTCTTACAAGAACACTTACTTTTCTAATGAGACCCTGGGGAGGTATGATATAAGTGGTAACATGTAACTATGACATTCCTCATCTTTAAAGCTCCTCCTACAACCACTTGATCTGTTGAAAAATGTATATAAAAGTACTACTTTAATGTCTCTTTAGCAACAGATGTCTTCAGTCGGACACGTATATCACAGACAACTGCCTTTGCTTTTTTATTTCTGTCCTACTGATCTTACACTCTTGTCGTATTCCATGAAATGCTTCATATCTGACTCCTTTGCCTGTGTTGGTTTTATTTCTGGGTCTCCTAGAAGCCTATCCATCATCTCTTTCCATTACACTCATGATAATAGTTGACCCTGCTCGTTCTGTGATTGCCTCAGGTAATTAATTTGCTTTGCGCGTTGTGATTTTACCCCAGGCAATGCAGTTCAGCTTTGGTCAAGGTGGAAACAACTATGAGCTGTAGAGGTTTTCATTGGCTCGTGGGTACCTATTATTGCATAAACCTTGGCAAGTAGGTATCTAATGAGTGGAATTGACTTCTGTGTCCTTGCAAGGAAACATCTCCACATCTCTAGACATTCCCTTCCAGTTTGGGTGGGTACAGTACAGATTTCTGTGCAAAATGGCAAAAGGGGAGGCAAATAAAGAAGACAGAAGGGCAGCATTTTGCAAGCAGAAGAAGAAGAAGCAACACCAGTCAGGGGTTAAAGCTAAGTTGTTAGGGATGCCTAACAACTTGGCATTTTATCTTTCCTTTTCTTTTATTATTATTATTATTTATATATTGCCAACAATTTACACAGCACTTTACAGAATAGAGGGGTACAAACGACAGAACAGTTAATGTGTACATATAAACAATTCATAAAAATGGCTTGCACTTACATTTGGATGAGTATTGGAGACACTAGGGGGAGGGCCCTGCTCACAAGAGCTTACATTCTAAAAGGGAGGGCTGAGACATAAGGTCATTGTAACTAGCCTGGCGTTAGAGTTCGCAGAGTGAGAGGTGAAAACCAGTGGTTAGTGAGTGTTTGAGGGAAGATTCTGGGTGCTCGGTGGGTAATCTCATTTCTGAGGGTTTAGGTTATAGGCTTGAGTGAAAAGGAGAGATTTAAGAACTTGCCTTTTTAACAAAGGGGCACATAGTCCTAATTAAGGCTCTTGCTTTGGTGGTAATGTACGGTGTCACCGTTAGCATTTCCTTATTACCTGTTTGAAAACATCTGATATTGTAGTTGTGGCACACTAAGGGGCTGATTTACTAAGACACGATTTCGAATCCGAATTGGAAAAATTCCGATTGGAAACGAACATTTTGCGACTTTTTCGTAAGTTTTTCGTAGCCATTAAGTAAGTTTTTCGTAGCCATTACGAAAGTTGCGCAAAGTCGCGATTTTTTCGTAGCGTTAACACTTGCGCACAAAGTCGCGCCTTTTTCGTAGCGTTAAAACTTAAAAGGCGCGACGTTTCGCGCAAGTTTTAACGCTACGAAAAAATCGCGACTTTGCGCAACTTTCGTAATGGCTACGAAAAACTTGCGTTTTTTCGCAAAAAACGTAAAGACGCCGAAAAAATCGCAAAAAATACGAAAAAAATCGCAAAATTACCGATCATTACGAAAAAAACGCAATCGGACGCATTCGGCCCGTTCGTGGGTTAGTAAATGTGCCCCTAAGTCCAGGTAAACATTGCACCTTTTACTACATTACCCTGTAAGTGTCTGTCTCCAGGTTCCTCTCAGTTTCTGTTGCTCATGTTCTAGAGCAGCAGTTCTCAACCTGTAGGTCGCGAACCCTTTGGGGGACGAACGACCCTTTCACAGGGGTTGCCTAAGACCATCTGAAAACACATATTTCCAGTGGTCTCAGGAATAATTTTATGGTTGGGGGTCACCACAACATGAGGAACTGTATTAAAGGGTCGCGGCATTAGGAAGGTTGAGAACCACTGGCCTAGCGGCATCTGTGTAGCGGAGGGCTCCTCCCCCAGGTGGCTGTTGTAGGCAGAAGAGTGAGCCGTTACCAGAATCTTGGCACCTGAACTGGGTTTCGGCACTCCGAGCGTGACAATAGGAAAGCAAGTACAGCTGGTACCGAGTGAGTTAAAAACAAGAAGGCTGAATAGCCCAATGCTAGGAGACTTCTTCATCTTCTAGACCAGCGGTTCTCAACCTGTGGGTCGGGACCCCTTTGGGGGACGAACGACCCTTTCACAGGGGTCGCCTAAGACCATCTAAAAACACATATTTCCGATGGTCTCAGGAATAATTTTATGGTTGGGGGTCACCACAACATGAGGAACTGTATTATTAGGAAGGTTGAGTACCACTGTTCTAGAGCTTTGGTTACTAAGCTGTGGAGTTTTCTCCCTGGACGTTGGAGTAGTGGGTAGTGGAAGGGGCACAGCATGATGGCCTGTTATTGGTGGGATCTGGAAAGAATCTTTGGCTATCGACTGATTGACTATTTGCTTTTCTAGATTATCTAACAACCCAGCTTGAAGGTCAAGTATGGTGAGAAATAGGGGCAACAATGTACTTGATGTCAAATATGTTCTTAGAACTATGGCCAAATGGCTGATCCTGTATCTGCAACCTTGTTTGTTGCTTAGTGGGTCCCTAAATGAGCCATTCCCTGAGCTCAGTCTGTTTCGCCATTCTGAGAGTTAAAAATATGGCAACAGCTTGTCGAGCCACAGGTTGCAGATAAGTGTTTCAGTGGATAATTCCAGTAATAAAATCCCATATTTTAATCTTGCTCTTCTGAATTACCTGTTGTGCTTCGTACCGATATCCATTTCTGTTTTATCTTAAGGCCATGCTAGCAACATTCCAATAAAGGCAAAAAAAAATCCTATTAAATCCTAACGAAATCTACTGACGTACGCCGTAATTATAGAAAAGAGGGCACCTCGGGCTAGCATTCTTGGTATGTGGTGAAAAGACTTATAATTATGGATTCACACACTAAATGTTTTCATTAATTACCAGAAAGTCTGCCACGGAGCTTTAAATTCTAATCAGTGAGGTACTTGTAGAAGCTTCATTGGGCAGAAAGGAACAGAACAGCTGCTGCAGGAAACAGATATCGGGCATGGAAATCGGGATCTTTCTGCATGATCTGTCTGCTTGTCTGTCTGCTTGTTTGTCTGTAATGTAGAATGGTGTTCAGGATGCCTGGTATCTCAATCAGTAGGGAATAAAGATACAAATGAGGAGTGGCCAATCTGCCTGAAGGTTGGACATAGACTATCCTTCAAAGAGAACCCTTTGATGCTCTGCACTGAGCTGTGATCATACGCCATGCTCACCACAATGCAATGGAAGTGCCATGGTCAAGCATGGAAGATCCCAACTCCACTGCCCAGCACTACATTTTAGGAGCAAGTAGGGGGGTATTTAATTTGTGACTAGTGGAGGTAATGCTGTTGTGAATTGGACAGGGTAGGCTGCACTAACCACAGTTGAGTTTCCTTGAGGAACTGTGCTAAATACAGAGCAGTGATTCTCAAATTCAGCAGCTTTTCCACCTACTCAGGGATGCCCACCTTTCTTACTCACGAGCCACAGTCAAATGTAAAAAGACTTGGAGAGCAACACAAGCACCATAAAAGTTCATGGAGGAGCCAAATAAGGGCTGTGATTGGCTATTGGGAACCTCTATGCACCCTATCAGCTTACAGGGGGCTTTATTTGGTAGGAAATCTTGTTTTTATTCAACCAAAACTTTCCACCAAGTCAGGAATTCAAAAATAACTACCTGGTTTGGGGGCACTGAGAGCAACATCCAAGGGGTTGGTGAGCACTGCCCTAGGTTGTCTCAAATCCTCAAGGCCCTCAAGGCCACAGGTGACAAATGTAAATAATGCCTATTTAATTTTTATGGAAGCTCAGTCTGAAAGTCAAATAAGGTTAGATTTAGAGTGAACACTTCTGGATAGCTCAATGGTTCCTCCTCCCTGGAAGCCCAGCCTCAAGTTAATTTTATATACAAATATATATTTTTTGTTTGGGTGTGTTGAGTTTGGCTCCACCACTCCAACACACTCTGGGTTCAACACAGCCACTCCCCAGGGATGCCCACGTCTTGCCCTCAATCATGTTCCTGGCAGCTTCTGAGGATCTTAGGTGCAACATTTCTACTTTCCAGTGGAGGATTTGGGTGCAAAGTGCCGACATTAGGGACTAAGCTACCGCAGGTCACTGGGTGAGAGCAAATGACTTCCAGAAATGCTTGGTGAGTTTATACGTTAGTCACTAAAAAATGAGATTTGGGTTCTTGATCTTCTGGCTAGATGATTGACTTGCCTAGAACATGGCAAAGAGTAAATAAAGTTATATCAAAGAATATACATAGAAAAACTAAATGTGTGTGTTTTAGTAAGAGAATGCATTACGGAACACAAGCATTTTTCACATTGGCACTCCTTTTCGTGTCTATTCTATCCCAATCCTTTAGGAGATATGTAAATTCCAAGCAGCTACGGCGGCACATGAATCTTGCACTGTCACCTGATCAATATCTAATCCCAACACTCAACACCTTAACTCAGTGCGGCACCATGGGAAATAAATGGCAGCGCATACTGTAGCTTTTGTAAATGAATTGTTCCTCCGCCACCGACTTCCTTGCCTCATAAGTCAGACGCTGCTATTTACACAGGCTGCATGTTAAACAGCCAAATAAGTGCACTTAATTGCTCTTTGATGTGGCAGGGGGCAATGTTTTGCAGAGCGCTATTAAATATGTCTGGATGCAATCAGAGAACATGATGCCAAACAGTCTGTTTGATAATTAATTGGCTGCTGCTTATTACGGTGAGGTATGACATGTTTGTTATTAAACATGGAAGCCTAAGACATTTTCCGTACAGTCGTTTTATCCACAATGTTTAAGTGGGTGGGGCTAAAAGTCACTGGTAGCCAATCAGAACATTTGGACATTAAATTGAAAGAGAGATTCCCAGGCACAATAACTAAAGGGGGTGTTCCTGCAGTATATACAATATGAATAGGTGCCTTGCACACAGGGTCGGACTGGGGGCAGAAGGGCCCACCGGGGCTCCTGTCCCAGGGGCCCTGCAGGTGCCCCCAGCCAGAGGCGTCCCCTAACCGCCACCCCCCCGCGCAGGGGCCCCCCAACCCCCCTCGCAGGGCCCCCCACCTGACGTCCTCCTCCGAGAGAGTACATTTGACACGTATGGTGAGGAGCGGTCGAGAGGGGGA